>NC_053041.3:388422553-388725583 GCF_002575655.3 Aegilops tauschii subsp. strangulata | reverse complement strand
TCATAGGTTATAATTTGTGCACTCATCTATTCATGGAACCATGCCACCTCAGCAACCATTGTTGGGAACGTAGCATGCAATTTAAAAAAAAAATATACGCTCACGCAAGATTTATCTAGGAGATGCATAACAACGAGAGGGGGGAGTGTGTCCACGTACCCACGTAGACCGGAAGCGGAAGCATTTGACAACGTGGTTGATGTAGTCGAACTTCTTCTCGTTCTGACCGATCAAGCACCGAACGTACGGCACCTCCGAGTTCTGCACACGTTCAGCTCGATGATGTCCCTCGAACTCTTGATCCAACAAAGTGTCGAGGGGGAGTTCCGTCAGCACGACGACGTGGTGACGATGATGGTGAAGTGATCCGCGCAGGGCTTTGCCTAAGCACTACATGAATATGACCGGAGGCGTAAACTGTGGAGGGGGGCGCCGCATGATACGTTCATTTTGCATCATGCTTTTACATCGATATTTATTGCATTATGTGTTGTTATTACACATTATGTCACAATACTTATGCCTATTCTCTCTTATTTTACAAGGTTTACATAAGGAGGGAGAATGCCGGCAACTGGAATTCTGGGCTGGAAAAGAAGCAAATATTAGAGACATATTCTACACAACTCCAAAAGTCCTGAAACTCCACGGAAGTTGTTTTTGGAAATAATAAAAAATACTGAGCGGAAGAAATACCAGAGGGGGCCCACACCCTGGCCACGAGGGTGGGGGCGCGCCCCTGCCTCGTGGGCCCCCTGTTGGCCCTCCGGTGCCCATCTTCTGCTATATGAAGTCTTTCGTCCGAAGAAAAATCATAAGCAAGCTTTCGGGACGAGACTCCGCCGCCACGAGGCGGAACCTTGGCGGAACCAATCTAGGGCTCCGGCGGAGCTGTTCTGCCGGGGACACTTCCCTCCGGGAGGGGGAAATCATCGCCATCGTCATCACCAACGCTCCTCTCATCAGGAGGGGGCCAATCTCCATCAACATCTTCACCAGCACCATCTCCTCTCAAACCCTAGTTCATCTCTTGTATCCAATTCTTGTCTCTAAGTCCGGGATTGGTACCTGTAGGTTGCTAGTAGTGTTGATTACTCCTTGTAGTTGATGCTAGTTGGTTTATTTGGTGGAAGATCATATGTTCAGATCCATTATGCATATTAATACCCCTCTGATTATGAACATGAATATGCTTTGTGAGTAGTTACGTTTGTTCCTGAGGACATGGGAGAAGTCTTGCTATTAGTAGTCATGTGAATTTGGTATTCGTTCGATATTTTGATGAGATGTATGTTGTCTCTCCTCTAGTGGTGTTATGTGAACGTCGACTACATGACACTTCACCATTGTTTGGGCCTAGAGGAAGGCATTGGGAAGTAATAAGTAGATGATGGGTTGCTAGAGTGACAGAAGCTTAAACCCTAGTTTATGCGTTGCTTCGTAAGGGGCTGATTTGGATCCATATGTTTCATGCTATGGTTAGGTTTACCTTAATACTTCTTTTGTAGTTGCGGATGCTTGCAGTAGGAGTTACTCATAAGTGGGATGCTTGTCCAAGTAAGGACAACACCCAAGCACCGGTCCACCCACATATCAAATTATCAAAGTACCGAACGCGAATCATATGAACGTGATGAAAACTAGGTTGACGATAATTCCCATGTGTCCTCGGGAGCGTTTTCTCTATATAAGAAATTGTCTAGGCTTGTCCTTTGCTACAAAAAGGATTGGGCCACCTTGCTGCACTTTATTTACTTTTGTTACTTGTTGCTCTTTACAAATTATCTTATCACAAAACTATCTGTTACCTATAATTTCAGTGCTTGCAGAGATGTGACGCCCGGGTAATCAAGCTACAGTAACCCTCTGGTAATGATGCCACGTCACCTTGATTATTGTTGATAATCTCGCGTTAGTTCAGAACCGATCCAAATCCATATTTGAATTAAAGGCAAAAGGTAAAAGTTTTCAAACATTAAAACTAAAATGTTTGGGTTGTGCCAAATAATTCATAGTTATTTATGGTGGAGGAGCCACACTTTTATATAATGTTTAAAGGCCCTAAAAAATTAAAACGGTAGCAAAAACAATTAATTAAATGCCTTTTACAATTAATAAATTACTAAACTATTTTATTTACTCACCAAACTTTTTGTGGCATTGGGGTATTTTGGAACAATAATTTAGGTACTATTTGTATATTTTATAAAACAAAATTATATAGAAAATATAATAGTAAACTAATAAAACAAATAAAGAAAATAAAGAAAAAAAGAAAAGAAACAAAGAAAAGAAGAAAAAAAAGGAAGAACCCCCCACTGGGCCACGGCCCAGCAGGCCACCAGGCCACCAAGCCGGCCCATCAGCCGCGCCCATATCCCCCACTACCCCAAACCCTAACCCCCCACCGACACCCCACTCCCCCCACGACGCGCCCCCTCCCCCGATCCAGATCGGATCGGGCTCGACGCCGCCGCCTCGCCCTCGTCCGTCGCCGCCCGGAGCTCGTCCTCACCGGACCTCCCCGCCGGCCTGCCTCCCCGTCGCCCGGTCGTCGCCGTCGACCACCCCGAGCCCCGCTGCCCTGACCCTACGCCCGCGGTGAGGCCCTCGGCCCGTGCTCATCCCCTCCCCTGCATCGCCGCGCTCCCCGCGTTCGGCCCCCGCCCTGGCCGCGCGTCGCCCTGCCCGGCGTGCCTCCACACGCGCCGTGGCCGCGCCCTCTCCCCCGTGAGCTCTCCCTCTCCTCCCCATCTCTCCCGCGCATGCACGCGCTCGCCGAGCTTGACCACGCACCCCGCGCATCCAGGCCCGGCGCCCCGCTGCTCGCCCGCACCCACTGCCGCTGCTCTGCTCGCCCGCCTCCCGCACTCGCCGTCGCAGCGCCTCGCGCCCGCCTGCTGCCGCACACGCGCACCTGAGCCCCGCCTCGCTGCGCCTTGCCCCTGTCGCTGCCAAGCGAGGCCACCATCGCCTCGCCCCCCTGCTCGCCCGCGTACATCTGCGCCTCCCCCGTCCTCGCCGACCCCGTCCCGGGTTGCCGTGCCTGTCTCCACCCAGGCTCGGCCTCCCGCGCCTCGCCGCGCTCCACGCCGTCCCGTCGCCGCGCCCGCCTCTGCGTGGCCGCGCCCCGCCACGGCCCCACATCTCTGCTCCCGTGCCCCAGCGCCCGCTCGCCCCGCGCCCGCGCCCGCACAGTGCCCGGACATGTCCGGTCCCCAAAGGGCACCGAGCGGACATGTCCGGCTGTGTCACTGCAAAAGGGCCCCAGTGCCCCAGAACAATATTTAAAAAGAAATAAATTTTTTAATAAAAATAAATAAATAAATAAATAATAAAGATAATTAAATAACTTAATTAATCCTGTTAATATTAACTAATTAAGATTAATTAACCTAATAACTAATTAACCTATTTAACTACTGTTAATTAGCTAACAGCCCCTAACAGGTGGGACCCACCTGTTAGGTTGACCAGGTCAACGGTCAACGTTGACTGCTGACGTCATGCCGATGCATTAATTAAAATCTAGAAAATGTTTAAATCTTTATAAATTAATATAAAATAATCCGTAGCTCGGATGAAAATACTTTGTACATGAAAGTTGCTCAGAACAACGAGACGAATCCAAATACGCAGTCCGTTCGTTCACCACACGTCCCTAGCATAGTGAACCTGCAACATTTCACCTCCGGTCCATCTGTCCAAAAACGCGAAACATCGGGAATACTTTCCCGGATGTTCCCCCCCTTTGCCGGTAACACCTACTACCGCGTTAGGGCACACCTAGCGCCGCTCATTGTCATGTCACGCATCGTCATGCTTATGTTTGCATTGTATTTACTGTTTCTTCCCCCTCTTCTCTCCGGTAGACTACGAGACCGACGCTACTACTGCCTAGTTCGACTACGGAGTTGACGACCCCTCCTACTTGCCAGAGCAACCAGGCAAGCCCCCCCCCTTGATCACCAGATATCGCCCATTCTTCTCTATACTGCTTGCATTAGAGTAGTGTAGCATGTTACTGCTTTCGGTTAATCCTATTCTGCTGCATAGCCTGTCATTGTTGCTACAGTTGTTACCCTTACCTGCTATCCTACTGCTTAGTATAGGATGCTAGTGTTCCATCAGTGGCCCTACACTCTTGTCCGTCTGCCAGGCTATACTACTGGGCCGTGATCACTTCGGGAGGTGATCACGGGTATATACTATATACTTTATATACATGACACATGTGGTGACTAAAGTCGGGTCGGCTCGTTGAGTACCCGCAAGTGATTCTGATGAGGGGGCTGAAAGGACAGGTGGCTCCATCCCGGTAGAGGTGGGCCTGGGTTCCTGACGGCCCCCGACTGTTACTTTATGGCGGAGCGACAGGGCAGGTTGAGACCACCTAGGAGAGAGGTGGGCCTGGCCCTGGTCGGCGTTCGCGGATACTTAACACGCTTAACGAGATCTTGGTATTTGATCTGAGTCTGGCCATTTGGTCTATACGCACTAACCAGCTTCGCGGGAACAGTTATGGGCACTCGACATCGTGGTATCAGCCGAAGCTCTTCTTGACGTCAGCGACGGAGCGGCACGCGCCGGATTGGACTGGAACGCCTGCTAGGCTAGGTCTGCTTCCGGCCGCCCTCGCAACGTGCAGGTGTGCAATGGGCGATGGGCCCAGACCCCTGCGCGCATAGGATTTAGACCGGCGTGCTGACCTCTCTGTTGAGCCTAGGTGGGGCTGCGACGTGTTGATCTTACGAGGCCGGGCATGACCCAGGAAAGTGTGTCCGGCCAAATGGGATCGAGCGTGTTGGGTTATGTGGTGCACCCCTGCAGGGAAGTTTATCTATTCGAATAGCCGTGTCCCTCGGTAAAAGGACGACCCGGAGTTGTACCTTGACCTTATGACAACTAGAACCGGATACTTAATAAAATACACCCTTCCAAGTGCCAGATACAACCCGGTGATCGCTCTCTAACAGGGCGACGAGGAGGGGATCGCCGGGTAGGATTATGCTATACGATGCTACTTGGTGAACTTACCATCTACTCTCTTCTACATGCTGCAAGATGGAGGTGGCCAGAAGCGTAGTCTTCGACAGGACTAGCTATCCCCCCCTTAATTCTGGCATTCTGCAGTTCAGTCCACTGATATGGCCCTTTACACATATACCCATGCATATGTAGTGTAGCTCCTTGCTTGCGAGTACTTTGGATGAGTACTCACGGTTGCTTTACTCCCCCTTTTCCCCCTTTCCCTTCTACCTGGTTGTCGCAACCAGATGCCGGAGCCCAGGAGCCAGATGCCACCGTCGATGACGACTCCTACTACACCGGAGGAGCCTACTACTACGTGCAGCCCGCTGACGACGACCAGGAGTAGTTGGGAGGATCCTAGGCAGGAGGCCTGCGCCTCGTTCGATCTGTATCCCAGTTTGTGCTAGCCTTCTTAAGGCAAACTTGTTTAACTTATGTCTGTACTCAGATATTATTGCTTCCGCTGACTCGTCTATGATCGAGCACTTGTATTCGAGCCCTCGAGGCCCCTGGCTTGTATTATGATGCTTGTATGACTTATTTATGTTGTAGAGTTGTGTTGTGATATCTTCCAGTGAGTCCCTGATCTTGATCGTACACATTTGCGTGCATGATTAGTGTACGGTCAAATCGGGGGCGTCACAAGAGAATACCTTGCTGAAAACCGCTTATCATTTCCTTCTGCTCCTCGTTGGGTTCGACACTCTTACTTATCGAAAGGACTACGATAGATCCCCTATACTTGTGGGTCATCACCGCACACGGCTAACAATGTTTTTTGTGTCTTCTAGGCGCCCCCTCCCCACATATATATAGGTGGGAGGGGGAGGGGGACAGCCATGGGGCGCCCCAAGTAGGATAAATCCTACTTGGGGGCCTAGTCCAATTCGCCCCCCTTACCATCTTTTCCGGAGAGGGAAGAAGGGGGAGAGAGGAGGGAAGGAAGGGGGAGGTCGAATTGCCTCCCCTTTCTTCTCTCTTCCCCTTTTCCCTTCCCCTTTCTATTCGGCCAGCAAGTGGGGTGCAGCAGCCCATGATGGCTGTTGTGTTTCCCCTATTGGCCCAATAGGCACATATAGTTTGCCGGGGGTAGCCCGGAACCCCTTTCGGTGACCCGATACGTACCCGGTACCCCCGGAACACTTCCGGTGTCCAAATACTATCGTCCTATATATGAATCTTTACCTCTCAACCATTTCGAGACTCCTCGTCATGTCCGTGATCTCATCCGGGACTCCGAACAACATTCGGTCACCAAATCACATAACTCATATAATACGAAATCGTCATCGAACGTTAAGCGTGCGGACCCTACGGGTTCGAGAACTATGTAGACATGACCGAGACACCTCTCTGGTCAATAACCAATAGCGGAACCTGGATGCTCATATTGGTTCCTACATATTCTACGAAGATCTTTATCGGTCATACCGTAATGACAACATACGTTATTCCCTTTGTCATCGGTATGTTACTTGCCCGAGATTCGATCTTCGGTATCTTCATACCTAGTTAATCTCGTTACCGGCAAGTCTCTTTACTCGTTCTGTAATGCATCATCCTGCAACTAACTCATTAGTCACATTGCTTGCAAGGCTTATCATGATGTGCATTACCGAGAGGGCCCAGAGATACCTCTCCGATACTCGGAGTGACAAATCCTAATCTCGATCTATGCCAACCCAACAAACACCTTCAGAGATACCTGTAGAGCATCTTTATAATCACCCAGTTACGTTGTGACGTTTGATAGCACACAAGGTATTCCTCCGGTATCCGGGAGTTGCATAATCTCATAGTTATAGGAATATGTATAAGTCATGAAGAAAGCAATAGCAATAAAACTTAACGATCATTATGCTAAGCTAACAGATGGGTCTTGTCCATCACATCATTCTCCTAATGATGTGATCCCGTTCATCAAATGACAACACACGTCTATGGTTAGGAAACTTAACCATCTTTGATTAACGAGCTAGTCTAGTAGAGGCTTACTAGGGACACTATGTTTTGTCTATGTATCCACACATGTATCAAGTTTCTAGTTAATACAGTTCTAGCATGAATAATAAACATGTATCATGATATAAGGAAATATAAATAACAACTTTATTATTGCCTCTAGGGCATATTTCCTTCAGTCTCCCACTTGCACTAGAGTCAATAATCTAGATTACAATGTAATGATTCTAACACCCATGGAGTCTTGGTGTTGATCATGTTTTGCTCATGGAAGAGGCTTAGTCAACGGGTCTACCACATTCAGATCCGTATGTATTTTGCAAATCTCTATGTCTCCCTCCTTGACTTGATCACGGATGGAGTTGAAGCGTCTCTTGATGTGTTTAGTTCTTTTGTGAAATCTGGATTCCTTTACCAAGGCAATTGCTCCAGTATTGCCACAAAAGATTTTCATTGGACCCGATGCACTAGGTATTACACCTAGATCGGATATGAACTCCTTCATCCAGACTCCTTCATTTGCTGCTTACGAAGCAACTATGTACTCCGCTTCACACGTAGATCCCGCCACGACGCTTTGCTTGGAACTGCACCAACTGACAGCTCCACCATTCTATATAAATACGTATCCGGTTTGTGACTTACAGTCATCCAGATCAGTGTCAAAGCTAGCATCGACGTAACCATTTACGACGAGCTCTTTATCACCTCCATAAATGAGAAACATATCCTTAGTCCTTTTCAGGTACTTCAGGATGTTCTTGACCGTTGTCCAGTGATCCACTCCTGGATTACTTTGGTACCTCACTGCTAGACTTACAGCAAGGCACACATCAGGTCTGGTACACAACATTGCATACATGATAGAACCTATGGTTGAGGCATAGGGAATGACTATCATTTTCTCTCTATCTTCTGCAGTGGTCGGGCATTGAGTCTGACTCAACTTCACACCTTGTAACACAGGCAAGAACCCTTTCTTTAACCGACGATCCATTTTGAACTTCTTCAAAACTTTATCAAGGTATGTGCTTTGTGAAACTCGAATTAAGCGTCTTGATCTATCTCTATAGATCTTGATGCCCAATATATAAGCAGCTTCACCGTCTTTCACTGAAAAACTCTTATTCAAGTATCCTTTTATGCTATCCAGAAATTCTATATCATTTCCAATCAACAATATGTCATCCACATATAATATTAGAAATGCTACAGAGCTCCCACTCACTTTCTTGTAAATAGAGGCTTCTCCAAAAGTCTGTATAAAACCATATGCTTTGATCACTTCATCAAAGTGTATATTCCAACTCCGAGATGCTTGCTCCAGTCCATAAATGGATTGCTGGAGCTTGCACACTTTGTTAGCACCTTTAGGATCGACAAAACTTTCTGGTTGCATCGTATACAACTCTTCTTTAAGAAATCCATTAAGGAATGCAGTTTTGACGTCCATTTGCCAGATTTCATAATCATAAAATGCGGCAATTGCTAACATCATTCGGACAGACTTGAGCATCGCTACGGGTGAGAAGGTCTCATCATAGTAAACTCCTTGAACTTGTCGAAAACCTTTCACAACAAGTCGAGCTTTGTAGACTGTAACCTAACCATCAGCATCAGTCTTCTTCTTGAAGAGCCATTTATTCTCTATGGCTTTTCGTTCATCGGGCAAGTTAACCAAAGTCCATACTTTGTTCTCATACATGGATCCCATCTCAGATTTCATGGCCTCAAGCCATTTCGCGGAATCTGGGCTCATCATCGCTTCCTCATAGTTCGTAGGTTCGTCATGGTCTAGCAACATGACTTCCAGAATAGGATTATCGTACCACTCTGGTGTGGAACATGCTCTGGTTGACCTACGAGGTTTGGTAGTAACTTGATCTGAAGTTTCATGATCATTATCAATAGCTTCCTCACTGGTTGGTGTAGGCATCACGGGAACGGTTTTCTGTGATGAGCTACTTTCCAATTCGAGAGAAGGTACAATTACCTCATCAAGTTCTACTTTCCTCCCACTCACTTCATTCGAGATAAACTACTTCTCTAGAAAGGATCCATTCATAGCAACAGAGATCTTGCCTTCGGATCTGTGATAGAAGGTGTACCCAAAAGTTTCTTTTGGTTATCCTATGAAGACGCAGTTCTCCGATTTGGGTTCGAGCTTATCACGCAGAAGCTTTTTCACATAAGCATCGCAACCCAAAACTTTAAGACATGACAGCTTAGGTTTCTTGTCAAACCACGGTTCATACGGTTTTGTCTCAACGGATTTAGATGGTGCCCTATTTAACGTGAATGCAGCCGTCTCTAAAGCATAACCCCAAAACGATAGTGGTAAATCTGTAAGAGACATCATAGATCGCACCATATCTAATAAAGTATGGTTATGCGTCTTTGCTTAGTACGGCAGTAGCATTATAAGATGACCCCTCACTAAATTTCAAGGTATAAGTGTTCTCCCTAAGTATGCACCGTTGCTACAGTTCGTCGTGCCGAGACACCACGTGATGATCGGGTGTGATAAGCTCTACGTTCACATACAACGGGTGCAAGCTAGTTTTGCACGTGCAGAATACTTGGGTTAAACTTGACGAGCCTAGCATATGCAGATATGGCCTCGGAACACTGAGACCGAAAGGTCGAACGTGAATCATATAGTAGATATGATCAACATAGAGATGTTCACCATTGAAAACTACTCCATCTCACGTGATGATCAGACATGGTTTAGTTGATATGGATCACGTGATCATTTAGATGACTAGAGGATGTCTATCTAAGTGGGAGTTCTTAAGTAATATGATTAATTGAACTTTAATTTATCATGAACTTAGTACCTGATAGTTTTTTGCATATCTATGTTGTTGTAGATCAATGCCCGTGCTACTGTTCCCTTGAATTTTAATGCGTTCCTAGAGAAAGCTAAGTTGAAAGATGATGGTAGCAACTACACGGACTGGGTCCGTAACTTGAGGATTATCCTCATTGCTGCACAGAAGAATTACGTCTTGGAAGCACCGCTAGGTGCAAGACCCGCTGCTGGAGCAACTCCGGGCGTTATGAACGTCTGGCAGAGCAAAGCTGATGACTACTCGATAGTTCAGTGTGCCATGCTTTACGGCTTAGAATCGGGACTTTAAAGACGTTTTGAACGTCATGGAGCAAATGAGATGTTCCAGGAGTTGAAGTTAATATTCCAAGTAAATGCCCGAGCCGAGAGATATGAGGTCTCCAACAAGTTCTATAGCTGCAAGATGGAGGAGAATAGTTCTGTCAGTGAACACATACTCAGAATGTCTGGGTACCATAACCACTTGACTCAGCTGGGAGTTAATCTTCCTGATGATAGTGTCATTGATAGAGTTCTTCAATCACTGCCACCAAGCTATAAAGGCTTCATGATGAACTATAATATGCAAGGAATGGAATAGACAATTCCCGAGCTCTTCGCGATGCTAAAGGCTGCGGAGGTAGAAATCAAGAAGGAGCATCAAGTGTTGATGGTCAACAAGACCACTAGTTTCAAGAAAAAGGGCAAAGGGAAGAAGGGGAACTTCAAGAAGAACGGCAAGAAAATTGCCGCTCCCGAGAAGAAGCCCAAGTCTGGACCTAAGCCTGAAACTGAGTGCTTCTACTGCAAAGGGGCTGGTCATTGGAAGCAGAACTGCCCCAAGTATTTGGCGGATAAGAAGGATGGCAAGTGAAAGGTATATTTGATATACATGTTATTGATGTGTACCTTACTAATGCTCGTAGTAGCACCTGGGTATTTGATACTGGTTCTGTTGCTCATATTTGCAACTCAAAACAGGGGATACGGATTAAACGAAGATTGGCAAAGGACAGGGTGACGATGCGCGTGGGAAATGCTTCCAAAGTCGATGTGATCGCCGTCGGCATGCTACCTGTCAGGGATATACCCCGTGGTATGACCCGCCCGGATATATGATCCGGCTGGGACTTGGCGTTTCATTGGTAACCAGCCGGAGGATTGGCGACTCACGAGTCTGGCGGCTCACTGGTCTGACGACTCACGAGCCTGAAGACTCATTGGTAACCCGATGGGTGTTTCAGATGGATGACAAGGCCCAAGGCCAAGAAGGCCGGCTCATGTGATGGTGTGCTGGCTTAAGAGGAAAGGCATAAGGAATATTCTCCTACAAAGGAAGCAAGACTAGGACTCCACTTTAATAAATTAATCCTAATCCTACTAGGACTAGTCATGTAACCCGCCCCTTCAACATATATAAGGAGGGGCAGGGCACCCCAAGAGGGACAGGAAAATAATCTCTAAGGCTAGACACAACTAATGAGGAGAGCCGGTTTATACGGCGACTCCCTCATGAGCATAATGAAACCTAGCCACAAACAGCATGTAGGGCTATTACCGGATGATGTTTCCCGGGGCCCGAAGCTGTCTAAATCCTTGTCTTGTGTGTTGATCTGCCTCGTGTCTCTCATCCCAATCAACCCCTCTCAAGCTATCACATAGATGCGTTGGCCTCACGACTAAGTCCTCACACTAGGACATCTGACGTGACAATTCCATGACAGTTGGCGCCCACCGTGGGCCCGCGCACGGTGGTGTTGAGTTCTTGAAGGGAACACTTCCAGCGATCGAGAAATTGGCAATTAGCCGGATGAAGGAGAGCCGGCATGGGATAATCTTCGGCAGAGCCGGAACATTCAATGTTTTTTATCAGAATTGTTGATTTTGAAGCTAGCAGTATAAGGGTTTGGCGTTTTATGCATCGCCGAGGCAACGTGATCCGTCGAATCCGAATATGAGAATCAGTTCTTTTCGGCTATAGTTGCGTGTCGACAAGGCCGAGAGGAGTTTTGTGGTAGTTGTTGTACGCCGCATCATTCAATCCGTATCAATCCGAGGAGACACGAGCTGCAGGGTCCAGATCCGTACGCCAACATACAGTCAATCTGATGAAGAAAAGGAAAAAAAATCAACCCGGAAGTGGACCGGGTCACGACCCAGGAACGGGGACGACTGCAACCCGGTCTCCTCCGCCCTGACGGCTGCGGCCCCGCTCCCAAGTCGGCCGCGATTGTGCCGCCGTCTCCATGGCCCTGCTGCCGCCGGTCGGCGTCATGTCCTCCACGGCAGTTGCCGCCGCGTCGTGTTGTACCAAGCGGCCGCCGGCGGGCCCGCCACACTCTGAGCTGCTGGGCCTCGCTGTCCGCCCCTTTGTCGCGGCCGCCGTCTGCGCTGGCCTCCCGCGCCTTCCCGCATGGCTCCGCCCGTCGTCTCCCCTGTCAAGCCGGTTGATGCCGCCACCTCGTCGGGGACTTTCATGAGCGGATGCAGGCGAGGGCTCCGTCGCCTCGCTTTGAGCCGCCAAACTAACCCTGAGCCATCTGCGATGTCCGTCTTCAACTCGGCCTCGACAAGCCGCCGCCTCGTTTTTGATCGGGTTGGACCTCCCCTGCTACGAGCCGGCCTTGACGCTGTTCCGCTCGCCCTCGGCCTCAGCAGTCGCCGCTATCAAGCCGCCCTCGTTCGGCCTTGCTTTCACCAGTCACCTCCGTCCGTGTGACCTAGACCGGACGCCGCCAGCGAGCCGCCGCGAGTTCAGTTGTCACTCTGTGACCCGCCTCGCCAAGTCGCCGGTGCCTTTGCTGCGTCCGCCTCCAAATCGCGGACTGCGTCAAGTCACTGTCGTTGACCTGCCACTACCACGGTTACTTGCAAACCTGGAAGGGGCTGTTAAGTGGAAGAACTTGGTTAGATATACAGACATCTGGGATGCTTCAGTTGCATATGTTTTTGACCAGACAATAGAGGATGGTCTAGGAGTCTCACTGCCAAGATTTAAATCAATACCAACACCCTTGACGGCTCGGGTTTCATCGTTGTCACAAGATTGGATGAAGTTCTCATCATACAAGAAAGTGTATGCTTGGTCTCTCATTTGGTTTGCTTTAAACCAGACACCATGATTTATCTTACAACCTTACGTGGTGTACTTTGATTGATCCGTCACGCCTGGCGTCAACGTCCGTAAGAAGGTAGAGTTTGATGTTTTGCTTGGTGATCGTTTGAGACGTTGCACGCCAGTTTTCATGGAGGTCACCTCCGAGCCACCTCTGCTTCTACTGGGCTTTACCACTGCGGCTGCGTCCTCGCCTCAAGTTGATGCCTCCGCCGCTGCTGCAGCCACGGCCCCCCTGAGCCGCCCGTGGACGGCGCCTCTTTGACCTACGTGAGGATACACACACAAAAAAAGAAGCGGGTTGATCTGCAAAAAAACGGGTACAAGTCCTATCAATCGGTCATCCAGCAAATCAATCCATCTATCATCCTAATGCATCAGGTGATATCCATTCAAGTATATTCTATTGGCACATGTTGTTTTTCAAAGAACAATTACTTTGGTCTATATATTTTCATGTGCAGGACAAAATTATCTACTGGAAAGGTGACCGTCATGTCACGGAGTTTGTTGAATAACTCATGCTGGGATATACAATGAGTGTTGTGAAGATCATCAGCTCGCCACCTTGCCTCCAGCTTCAACATATTCCAGAGTTCTGTTGTTCAACTATATGTCGGTTCATATCACCGTCAAGTATGGAGAGTCTCAAGCCAACTCTTCGAGTCGTCTTAAGACTCGGGGGCTATGATGACATGACTCAGCAAATTTTTCCAGTTTCAGCAAATTTCAAGAACCCCTGGACGTTCAAGGGGAAGATAACCCGGTCCTGGAGGCTGCTGCCATATTGATGAAAATTTAAAGGCCGTCAGAAAATTTCCGGCTCAAAATGAAGATTCCGGTTTAAAATCCGGCTCAAGAGACATCTCTCTCCCATAAAGCTTTGAAGCTCTCAATATCCGGTTTAAAGTCCCAGTTTAAAAGAATTAGTCTCTCGCAATTTCGAGTTCTCAGAAAAATTACAGGGACCAAAGAGAGTTGGATGCACAGCACAACTCAAACATAGGTACCCGGCGAGCACAGCTCACGAATATGTCACTTTGGGGCTTCCTGTTCAAACATAGGTGTATTCACCAAAGAGAACATACCGTTACTACCCTCTTGACTAGGTTATCTTGTTCAAACATAGGTGTATTCACCAAAGAGGACATAACCTTTCCGGGTCATCCTACCTGTATACCAGCTGCTTCTTCATCAGGTAATCCTGATTGACCCGCCGAACTCTTAACAATCAATCTTTTATGGTGTATTCACCAAAGATCCTGAGCTTGTTAAGGTTAAAACGCCGGTTTGTCATGTGAGAGCACGGCTTACAGATAGTCAGGATAGATCCAGGCTCATAAGCCGCCTTCCTTGAAACTTGGATAAATCGGCCTGTGATGCACGATGCTACTCCGACCCCGCGTACTCCTGACAAGTCTATCTTTAAATAAGACCTGAACTTATCTAGGTTCAAATGTCGATTGGGTCATGTGAGAGCCGGCTCACGGAAAGCGCGTACCTTCCAGTGGCCATCAGGCTAGTTTCATTGAAGAAGAAACTTTGGCTTGGCGGCCTACAAAAGCCTCGATTTTTTTGATTTCTTATTTTTTCTTTATATAATCTCTCTTTTCTTGCCATATGGTTTTTAACAAGTCGGGCCAAGCAGCCCTGATTATGACTCATATTTGGGATATTACCCCCTACCCTGGTTATGGACTTCTATGGTCACCAGCGGACTTATACTGGGTATCATGACCCGCCCTGCGGTAGACCTACAGGGCACTTATGATCTGTTTGTGTGCAGGAACCGGTTTTCAAACCGGGTTATATTATTCAAATATTTAATAGCCAACATGGCTGGATTTTTATTGTGGTTATCAATAACCAATATTATGATTGAGGTTTTCAAAGTCGCTTCAGCGCAATGGCTATTATTTTATCAATGGATATAATTTATTCTACAATGGAAGGAATAGTCCCGAGGTGCTGCAGGCTTACGACCCGGCACTTGGGGGCTACATTATTCAAGTTGAGATTACATCAAATATGCAAGTCCCATGTCACTGCCAGCATGCACCATGACACTTAGGGGCTAATGCAAAGCCATTTTTACTGGCCTTATTGAAGACCCGACTCATCACATCATAATGAGCCGGCCCTTGGGGGCTACCAATTGCTCCTGTGAAAAATTTAAGGTACACAAGCTTTAATCCATTATATTGAAAGGTTTATTGCTCAGTTGGTAGAGTACAAAGCTCTTAACCTTGTGGACGTGGGTTCGAGCCCCATGGTGGGGGTTATGTCATATGAAGTTATTTTCAATGAAGTGTATATATAAAGTCCCAGCTCAGTATTATCTTACTGAGCCGGCCCTTGGGGGCTACACGTTGTTGTTCAAGTCTACATGATCATATCTATAAAGTCCCTACTCATTATTGCATAATGACCCGGCCCTTGGGGGCTACACTGGTTGAAGTTTTTATGAGCATAGGGCAATTACAAGTCCCAGGCTGCTGCAAGCATGACAACCCGGCACTTGGGGGCTACATATGTGGAATATTCAGTTTTGACTAGTGATTGAGATGAACAACCTGGATTTCTTTATTGAAGCAAGTCTTAAGCTGTTACTACGCTCCCTTCTTAAGACTTGGGGGCTACAAGTGATAGGCATATAAGGGAGGTACATTTTCAAGCTTGATGTTAGCAACAATTATGACCCGGTGCCATCAATATTTACAAACTGGAAATTTTAGCAATGTTAAACCGACAAGTTCTACATCTTCAAGCCGGCTGAAAATCAGATGAGTATTTCAGGACCAATATTTTTTATTAAGCACTGGGAGTTGAATCAAATGAATTATTCTTCACGACATTTTTCTGGGAGAAGCCAATGTCAGCAAATTGATAATGAAGCTGGCCTATTGACCCAGATTTTCTAGAAGAAGGAAATGACAAGGACTTAAGAATGACCAGGTGCCGGCTTACAAGAATATTTAACCCGGAGCACAACCTGTCAAATTTGTTCTTGAGTTATTTTGCAGGATCAGTTTAACATGGATAAATCCAAATTAAATTGGGGGCTAATGTCGGGGATATACCCTGCGGTATGACCCGGCTGGATATATGACCCGGCTGGGACTTGGCGTTTCATTGGTAACCCGCCGGAGGATTGGCGACTCATGAGTCTGGCGGCTCACTGGTCTGACGACTCACGAGCCTAAAGACTCATTGGTGACCCGGTGGGTGTTTCAGATGGATGACAAGGCCCAAGGCCCAGAAGGCCGGCTCATGTTATGGTGTGTCGGCTTAAGAGGAAAGGCATAAGGAATATTCTCATACAAAGGAAGCAAGACTAGGACTCCACTTTAATAAAGTAATCCTAATCCTACTAGGACTAGTCATGTAACCTGCCCCTTCAACATATATAAGGAGGGGAAGGGCACCCCAAGAGGGACATGAAAATAATCTCTAAGGCTAGACACAACTAAAGAGGAGAGCCGGTTTATACGGCGACTCCCTCATGAGCATAATGGAACCTAGCCACAAACAGCATGTAGGGCTATTACCGGATGATGTTTCCCGGGGCCCGAAGCTGTCTAAATCCTTGTCTTGTGTGTTGATCTGCCTCGCGTCTCTCATCCCAATCAACCCCTTTCAAGCTATCACATATATGTGTTGGCCTCACGACTAAGTCCTCACACTAGGACATCTGACGTGACAATTCCACGACAGTACCTCTACATCTACCTTCGGGATTAGTTTTAGACCTAAATAATTATTATTTAGCGCCAGCGTTGAGCATGAACATTATATCTGGATCTTGTTTGATGCGAGATGGTTATTCATTTAAATCAGAGAATAATGGTTATTCTATTTATATGAGTGATATCTTTTATGGTCATGCACCCTTGATGAGTGGTCTATTTTTGTTGAATCTCGATTGTAGTGATACACATATTCATAATATTGAAGCCAAAAGATGCAAAGTTAATAATGATAGTGCAACTTATTTGTGGCACTGCTGTTTAGGTCATATTGGTATAAAGCGCATGAAGAAACTCCATGCTGATGGGCTTTTGGAATCACTTGACTATGAATCACTTGATGCTTGCGAACCATGCCTCATGGGCAAGATGACTAAGACTCCGTTCTCCCGAACAAGGAGCGAGCAACTGACTTATTGGAAATAATACATACTGATGTATGCGGTCCTATCGGCGTTCTGGGAACGGGGGTCCCCAGACTTGCCTGCCTGCGGCCCACGGCGTGGCTGTGCTAGCAGGCCTGTACGACCCATCTTCATCAACAAGGCATTCAAGACCCTCGCGATGGGCCAAGCCTTGCGAGGCGGAAGAGACAAGACCTCCTCAGGAGCGGCCTCACCAGGTTGGCTCACGAGGAGCGGAGAGATCAAGGCAGGGCAAACCTCGCGAGGTTCTCATGACGTGTGTCGGCGTTTTGGGAACGGGGGTCCCCAGACTTGCCTGCCTGCGGCCCATGGCGTGGCTATGCTAGCAGGCCGTACGACCCATCTTCATTGACAAGGCATTCGAGACCCTCGCGAGGGGCCAAGCCTCGCGAGGCGGACGACGCAAGACCTCCTCAGGAGCGGCCTCACCAGGCTGCCTCACGAGGAGCGGAGATATCAAGGCGGGGCGAACCTCGCGAGGCTCTCATGACGTGAGCCATGACGATCGACACCAGGCGGGCGCCAGCACGCGCAACATCCTTGTTTCCTCTTTGGTGCTAAGGAGGCCAGCGCAGGCGCCGAGTACCGAGGCATCAGGCAAAGGTTTCCATATCAGTGCAACAAGACCAAGACCAGCAGGCCAGCAGGACGGAGGTCACCATGGAGCCCAAGACGGCGTCACCACCAGAGCCTTTTGCAGGCGAAGACCACTTTTGTCAGGATAGCTTGTACTAGCTGTCCCCATTCAAATTTGCCCTCCGTTGTTGGATCCCTTCCCGCTCGATATTTGGGGAGAGTACCAGGGCCTATATAAGTAGGACTAGCCACCACAGTAGGGGGCATCTGATAACTCATTCGGAGGCAACTGGATCTCACCTGATCGAGAACCAATCCTTAGCCACACACCAGAGAAAAAGAACACCTCAACCTCAGGAGGCTGTTCTTCCCCTTGTACTGTTCCTCATCAGCCCAAGAGGCAATCCACCACCACCACACTGGAGTAGGGTATTACACCACAACGGTGGCCCGAACTAGTATAAATCTCGTGTCTTTCCGTGTTGCGAGTTCGTCGAGTTCGTCCGCGAGATCTTAGCGAGCTAGGGCGTAGATCGGTAGGAGGGAAAGAACTTCGCGCGCACCCCAGAGTTCGAACCTTAAGGGTTTTGCCAGAACCCTAGATCCGACATTTGGCGCGCGAGGTAGGGGTGCACCGTAGCTTCCCTTCCATTGATCCATCGCTCCGTCGCTCCATCGTCTCCATGGCGGACGCTCGCCGCGCTCGAGCTGAGCGCTGGGCTGCCCTCACCGCCCACGTTGCTCAGACGGCTCCTGTCGGCAGGCCACCACGTCGTTCCCCATCGCCTACCGCCAATGCCGCCACCGGCCCGGCGGGGAACGAGCAGCAAGCGTCCTCGCTGCACCCGTTAGTGTGGCAGGACGGCCGCACCGCCACTCCGTCGTTGACCCCGGCTGGTTCCTCGTCCCACGCACGTCACGCTCCCATGGACGCACAGGCCGTGCTCCTCATGGCAAACGAGCTCCTGCGCTACCGCCCGGTCGACGACCTCTATGAGGACTGGCTCGACCGCGTCGCCGAGCTCGTCCGCGCTGCAGGGAGCTCCCCGGCGCCGTCCCTCTCTCTGCCACGCCCTTCGCTGGCCACGGGCGACGTGGCTCATGGGGCGCCTCCACCACCTCTGCCCCAAGACTGTGCCTTGGCACCAAGGCGCGCGGCCCCACGGCGCGATCCACCACGCCCGGTGCCCACGCGTGAAGAGAGAAGCTGCCAAGAGATTCCTCGGCCGCGAGAAGCTGCACCTGCGCTCCCCACGCCACCTCGCCAAGAATGCGTGCTACCTGCGGTGGCGGTGCGCGGACCTCATCAAGACCAAGCTCCACCTCCGAGACGGGCCCCGGCGACCACGGCCAGCTGCCGCGCCTTCACCCCCGAGCTGCGTAGCGTCGCCTGGCCGGGCAAGTTCAAGCCGGATCTGCCTCCTCGCTACGACGGCACCCTCGACCCCGCAAAGTTCTTGTAGCTCTACGAGCTGAGCATCGAGGCGGCCAACGGCGACGAGAAAGTCATGGTGAACTGGTTTCCCATAGCTCTCAAGGATGGTGCCCGCTCCTGGCTCCTGAACCTACCGCAAGGCTCGATCTCCTCCTGGGATGAGATGCGCGACCGCTTCGTCGTCAACTTCCAGGGCACCCGCGACCGCCCGCCGGCCGCGGGCGACCTGCGCCGCATCAATCAACAACCAGGAGAGACCATCCAGAAGTACATCCAGCGCTTCAACAACACTCGTCTCAAGATCCCCAAGGTCACGGACGAGGCCATCATCTCCGCATTCTCCGATGGCGTCCGCGACATCAAGATGAAGGAGGAGCTCGCTATCCACGAGGAGCTGTGCACATCTCAGGAACTGTTCAACCTGGCGACCAAGTGCGCAAGAGCTGAGGAGGGGCGCCTCTCCATCCTCGAGCTGCCAGCTGCGGGCGCGGAGGAGAAGAAGGCCAAGGCCAAGGACGTGAAGCGCAAGGAAGCAGCCGTGCTCGCCGCGGAGCCGGATACCAAGCGAGGCAGGGACCAGCCCGAGTCATCCAAGATCAGCCGGCCGTTCTGCGCCTTCCACAACCTAAACACCCACAACACCAGTGACTGTCAAGAGCTCAGAGCCATTCGCGAAGGACGCTACGGCCGACGCCCCGAACGCAGCGACCGGGGCTACGGCCGAGGAGGAGGACGTGGACGACCGTGGCCTGCGCCAAGAATGGCGCGACAGGCCTCGTGAGGACCGCTGGCAAGATCATCCTCGCGAGGGCGCCTGGAGGGACCAGCCTCGTGAGGATCGTCCTCGGGGCAACGCCGGTCTTCCCCCGCTGCCGCCACCAGCAAGAAGGAACGATGACCACCATCAAGACGATGGGGCTGGGGGCTTCCAGGAGCCGCGTGCAATCGCCTGCATCTTGGGCGGCGCTCAGGCCCCAGCCTCGCAGCGTATCTTCAAATAGTTCGCTCGTGAGGTGAATGCAGTCCTCCCCAAGCTCGAGGCCACGCGCCCGCTCAGGTGGTCCCAGTGCGCCATCACCTTCAACTCGGCAGATCAGCTCAAGTGCGCAGCCACCGCTAGCGCCCTCCCGATGTTGTGCTCCCCGGTCATTAGCAATGTGCAAGTTACCAAGACCCTCATCGACGGCGGTGCAGGGCTCAACGTATTGTCCGTCGATATGTTCGACAACCTCCAAGTCCCATATGACCAGCTTCAGCCTACCAAGCCTTTCTCAGGAGTGACCGACGGTTCCACCACGCCGATAGGGCAGGTCCGCCTCCCTATCACCTTCGGAGAACGCAAGAACTACCGCACCGAGCTCATCGACTTCGACGTTGCACACATCCGTCTGCCGTACAATGCCATCCTCGGGTATCCAGCCCTGGCCAAGTTCATGGCCGTCACCCACCACGGCTACAACGTCCTCAAGATGCCGGGAAGCGGCGGAATCATCACGGTCCCATGTGAAGAAAGAGATGCGGTGTGCTCCCTCGAGCGCGCCTTCCAAGCTGCAGCAATCGACGACCCCGACAGCAAAAGCGAGGATCCTCCCGAGGCGATCCCCAAGAAGAAGCAGCTGCGCCGTGCCGGACCTCAGGAGGGTGGCATCGCGGCTGGAACCTCGTCAGGATCAGCGCCCGCTCCAGGGGCGCTTCCCTCCATCGCATAGGAAGGCGCGCCCAGCGCCCTCCTCGGGCAGGGCTCGGGGGCTCTCTTCTGGAGGGCCTCAGACCTTGCCGACATCACGAGGGAGGCGCTTGGGCACCACTTGGAGGCATGCTTCGCGGCACGTTTCCCTCAGGAGAACACAGGGCAAGGAGCGCCAACCGCTCAGGAGTTCATCACCAAGACCACTCAGGAATTGCAAGACGCAAGGGCCATGCGCGGCGACCGCCGCTCACGAGGCGTAGCTCCCCATCTAGGCGAGGATGCTGGGTTGCGCATCTGCATCGACGTTCCAGGGCTTAACAGGGTCGCATCTCAGGAGCTTTTCTGGCCTTCGCGCATGGGCCGCTGCGAGGGTCCACCGCACAGCTATGTCCGCATGCCCTTCGGCCTGCCGAGCGTGTCGTCAGCCTATCAGCACAACATGCGGCGTATCCTGGCAGCTCAGGAGGCCAGGCACCACGCCGTCTTGGCGGAGATGGAGATAGTCCCCAGGGAACCACCTGAGCCCCCAGAGCCTCCCGAGGCTCAGGGCCCAGGCGGCTCGTGAGGAGCTACCCCTTCGCGCCACGCCTTCAACTGCCCCAACTCTCCTTCGTCAACAGAACCAGGTGACACTTTCCAAGTTCATTTAGCTAGGAGCGCCCCTCGGGCTGCATTATTCCCAGGCCGCGTGGGCCCGTCCCTGCGGCGTGTATCCCTTTTGCTTATGTCTTTAGTTTACCCTGTTGGGGGCGCCCCTCGGGCTGCATCATCCCCAAGCCGCTCGGGCCTGACCCAGTGGCATGTATCTTTCTGCATTTACCCAAGCTGATTTGCCTTCCATGCTTAGTCTGCCTATGATTACCACCTGCTCGATCGTCGCCTCCCACGGGGCCTCCTCACACTGGCACGGCGCTGGTGCATGGGTCCGTCCCTGCCACATCGACAAACCTGAGCGGTCGAGCTCTAGCTCGCGGCACGCCCCGCGCACGTCACCTCATCAGGCCCTCAGTGCCTTCACCTCCTCACGGAGCAACCAGTGGCAGACTGGCAACCATAATGGCAAAACCATGTTTCTCCTTGTACTGGCTCGCAGGAACATCATGAGGATAGCACCAGGCGGCACCGTGAGCTCCCACCTCTTCCAAGTAATCCGCTTGCACGTTAAAAGGGGGGCTCATGAGCATCGCGACTCAGGAGCTCTTACTGGCTCTCCAGCCCTCACCCCCTGGCCTTGACCACGGCATCATGACCTGGCATACCAGCGGCAGCTGAGCTCGCTCGAGGGCCGGGACCTGATGACGTAGAGCACGAAGGAAAGCATTGGAAGGGTGAGGACCCGTACGGGCCTAACCTAGCTACGTTACGGATGATTGCGTACAGGTCTGGTGCAGCGCCCAGAATCGGCCCTGAACTGCCAAGATAAGTCACGAGCTCGGAACAACTAAGTTGTTGGAACCTAGGCGTTACGCTCACCGCATCCCTGTTGTGGCCAGGTCACATCCCTTTCCCGCCTTACCATAGCTGCTTGGGCGCTAAGGGGGACCTCCTGAGCATCGCGCCTCAGGGGCTCTTACTGGACCTCGGGCCGCTCACCTCCTGGCCTTGACCACGGCACGCGACCTGGCATACCAGCGACGGCTGCAGCCTTCCTGGGGACTGGGACCTGTCAGCGTAGAGCAACAAGATATTGCGAGGTTGGAAAGGGGAGACCGAGCCTGAACAGGACATGCGTTCGCAAATTTTTATAACAGGGAATATATACACAAAAGGCATTACAGATCCTTACACGCCCCCACGGGGCATTTCTTGATTCCTCGCAAGGAACAAAAGACGAGAACCTAAGAGGAATCCTATCTACACCCTCCCGCGGCTGACGCCATCAGCAACAGTGGGCCACGGGAGGCCGGCGCCAACCTCATCTAGATCAGCAATGGCGGCGGCCTGGCGTTGCAGCCCTGCTCCAAGCACGGCGGGAGCTTGGGGGCACGTAGCTTTCGTCGCTCGTCTCCGGAGTCTCGTAAAGCTCAGGAGAGTCGCTAGACTCCCAGGGGCTGCTGCTGCTGGAGTAGCCACAAGCGAAGCGTGCATCAGCCTGGCGCTCCCCTCCGGGGCAACACTCCAGGCGGCGGCCCTCCGCATCGAAGACCTTGAAGAAGAGCGTGGAGGCGTCGTCGAACTCAAAGTGAATCGCGAGGGCGCCCTCCGCACGGCAGACCCGCACAACCTCGCCCCAGCCGCGGGTCATGAAGATCTTGCCGGCGGGGACCACTTCGATCTCTACTCCGGTCACCGGAGCGTTGCAGTCGGCATGCTGCATCCAGAGGTCGAGAGGACTCCTCGGCGGCATCACGTCGGAGAAGAACCGCGGGAAGCGGATCCAAGAGCTTGGGGGCATCGGCGCCCATAGCATGAGCTCGCGCGAAGAATCCGAAGCGTGGATTCCAGGGGCGACAGCGCGTGTCGCCATGGCGCGGCGACCACGGGCGCGGCGCGGGTGACGCCGCTCATCGCTCCGCCCTCCTGAGCCCTCAGCTCGGGCGTACAAGGGTAGCGGATACCCTGGAGGAGGCCGCTCACAGCAAGGCCTCGTCACCACCTGCATCGCTGCTTCGTCGCGGCGGTGAACCGGCCTCTTCTTCGGCGGAAGCGGCCCCGGATCATCGCGGGGGGCCTTTCCTTTCTCTTCACTAGAGAACCTTCGGATGGGCGCCATTGTTGCAAGCAGAGGAGCAAGGAAGGAAGGAGCAAGCAAGCAAGGAAGAGATGGGCGACGGGGGCTCCGCCCTCCCCATTTATAGCGAAAGAAGGCCAACCGGCGCCTCCCACGATCATAGGTAATGATGATTTTCCTTGCATGTCACGGGGACTTGTCAAATCGAGCGGTTGCCGAGGCAGCGTGGGGAAGTGGAGATGCCCACGTCCAATCAACCGCCACGCGTCAACCGAGGCCGCAGGCTTTTGGGGCCTGCGGCGCTCCGCACTTGACCCTTGGCTTCGCCTCGAAGCCAAGCCCGAGCGCGCCTTGGGCCCGGGGGCTACTGTCGGCGTTCTGGGAATGGGGGTCCCCAGACTTGCCTGCCTGTGGCCCACGGCGTGGCTATGCTAGCAGGCCGTATGGCCCATCTTCATCGACAAGGCATTCGAGACCCTCGCGAGGGGCCAAGCCTCGCGAGGCGGACGACGCAAGACCTCCTCAGGAGCGGCCTCACCAGGGTGCCTCACGAGGAGCAGAGATATCAAGGCGGGGCAAACCTCGCGAGGCTCTCATGATGTGAGCCATGATGATCGACACCAGGCGGGCGCCAGGCGGGCGCCAGTGCGCGCAGCATCCTTGTTTCCTCTTTGGTGCTAAGGAGGCCAGCGCAGGCGCGGAGTACCGAGGCTTCAGGCAAAGGTTTCCATATTAGTGCAACAAGACCAAGACCAGCAGGCCAGCAGGATGGAGGTCACCATGGAGCCCAAGACGGCGTCACCACCAGAGCCTTTTGCAGGCGAAGACCACTTTTGTCAGGATAGCTTGTACTAGTTGTCCCCTTTCAAATTTGCCCGCCGTTGTTGGCTCCCTTCCCGCTCAATATTTGGGGAGAGGACCAGGGCCTATATAAATAGGACTAGCCACCACAGTAGGGGGCATCTGATAACTCATTCGGAGGCAACTGGATCTCACCTGATCGAGAACCAATCCTTAGCCACACACTAGAGCACAAGAACACCTCAACCTCAGGAGGTTGTTCTTCCCCTTGTACTGTTCCCCATCAGCCCAAGAGGCAATCCACCAACACCACACTGGAGTAGGGATTACACCACAACGGTGGCCCGAACCAGTATAAATCTCGTGTCTTTCCGTGTTGCGAGTTCGTCGAGCTCGTCCGCGAGATCTTAGCGAGCTAGGGCATAGATCGGTAGGAGGGAAAGAACTTCACGCGCACCCCAGAGTTCGAACCTTAAGGGTTTTGCCGGAACCCAAGATTCGACAATGTGAGCCATGACGATCAAGATCAGACGGGCGCCAGGCGGCGCCAGTACGCAGTGTCCTTGTTTCCCCTTTGGTGCTAAGGGGGCAAGCGTAGGCACAGAGTACCAAGGGGTCAAGCAAAGGTTTCCATATCGGTGCAATGAGACCAAGATCAGCAGGACGGCAAGACGGAGGTCACCATGGAGCCCAAGGTGGCGTCACCACCAGAGCCTTTGCAGGCGAAGACCGCTTTTGTCAGGATAAGCTGTACTAGTTGTCCCCTTTCAAATCGGCCGTTGTTGGCTCCCTTCCCGCTCAATATTTGGGAAGAGGACAAGGGCCTATATAAGTAGAACTAGCCACCACCGTAGGGGATAACTCATTCGGAGGCATCTCACACGATCCAGAGAAAACCTTACACACACACAAGTTCGCCAAGCATAAGAACACCTCAACCTCAGGAGGCTGTTCTTCCCCTTGTATTGTTCATCATCAGCCCAAGAGGCAATCCACCACCACCACACTGGAGTAGGGTATTACACCACAACGGTGGCCCGAACCAGTATAAATCTTGTGTCTCTTGTGTTGTGAGTTCGTTGAGTTCGTCTTTGAGATCTTAGCAAGCTAGGGCGTGGATCGGTAGGAGGGAAAGAACTTTGCGCGCACCCCAGAGTTCGAACCTTAAGGGTTTTGCCGGAACCCGTGATCCAACATTTGGCGCGCCAGGTAGGGGGTGCGCCGTAGCTTTCCTTCCGTCGATCTGCGCTTCGTCGCTGCCGCGATCCGCCCATATGGCAGGCATGTCGCTCCCAGCTCCGACGGCAGGCGCTGACGACGGGGCCAGGGGCTCTGAGCCCTGGCCCCCGCCTTGCGGCAGGTGCGATGGCTGCCCAAGTTCAAGCCGGAGATGCTGCCGCGCTACAACGGCGCAGCGGACCCATCAGCTTTCCTGCTGGCATACGAAGAGGCCGTCTTCGAGGCCGGAGGGGACGACAAGGTCATGGCCAACTGGCTTCCCATGTCCCTCGCCGGCGAGCCGCGCGCCTGGCTGCTCAACCTCCCCGGATCCACGGTGGCATCTTGGGAGAAGCTACGCGGCCTCTTCACCGCGCGCTACGCGGCACCGGCGCATCACGCGGTCGCGGCCCTGCTATGCAGCTCTCAAGCACCGCCTTTAGATCGCCATATCAAGCCATTCCTTCGCCAGATCGGCGCCGCTTCCAAGCGCTCGGGGGCTCCGCCGGGCTGGGCTGCGCCTGAAGCCGACCTCACCTTCAACTCAGAAGAGCACCCCGTCACCACCGCCGGCTCGGGCATGCTTCCGATGCTCTGCACGCCCACCATCTGCAACGTGGCCGTCACCAAGACTCTCATCGACAGCGGCGCCGGCCTCAACTTGCTCTCCGTGGAGGCCTTCAGCCTTCTTCACGTGCCGCTCGAGCGGCTCAGCCTCAGCAAGCCTTTCTCAGGAGTTGGTGGCGGCACCACCCGCTCCCTGGGGCAGATCCGCCTCCCCGTCACCTTCGGCACGCGCGACAACTACTGCACTGAGTTGGTCGACTTCGACATCGCCCGCATCGGCCTCCCATACAATTCCATCCTCGGGTACCCGGCATTGGCCCAGTTCATGGCAGCGACCCATCCGGCCTACAACCTCATGAAGATGCCTGGAAGCAAGGGCGTCCTCACCGTCAAGGGGGACGCCAAGGAGGCCCTGGCGGCGCTTAAGCTCGCCCTCAAGACCGCCATGGCTGCGCGGCCCGCCGGTACGGGCACCCCCGAGGCCAAGGGGGCCGCACCAACCAAGAAGAAGCAGTTGTTCACCCAAGACAAGGTGGAAACCAAGCAGGTACCGGTCAACGAGGACGGGACCTCAGGAGCCACCTTTACCATAGGTGCCGGCCTCGACCCAAGCCAAGAGGAAGCATTGGTGAAGTTCTTGCGCACAAATAAGGAGATATTCGCATGGGAGCCCAATCAGCTGGTGGGGGTCCCGAGAGAGGTGATTCAGCATCATTTAAGGGTATGCCCCAACGTGCGCCCTGTGAAGCAGCGGGCGAGACTGCAGTCCACGGAGAAGCAGGCCTTCATCATCCAAGAAACCCGCAAGTTAGAGGCGGCGGGTGCCATTCACGAGGTTCGGTACCCCGAATGGCTGGCAAACCCCGTCGTTGTGCCGAAGAAGGGCGGGAAGGAGCGAATGTGCGTCGACTTCACCAACCTCAACAAAGCCTGCCCCCAGGATCCGTTCCCGCTTCCACGCATCGACCAGATCGTCGACTCCACCGCCGAGTGCGACCTACTGTGCTTCCTGGATGCGTTTTTAGGGTATCACCAGATCAAGATGGCGATAGAAGATGTAGAGAAGACAGCCTTCTTGACCCCGTGTGGGGTGTACTGCTACACCTGCATGCCCTTCGGACTGCGCAACATGGGCGCAACCTTTCAGCGGTTGATTCACATCGCCTTAGGGCGGCAGCTCGGGAGAAACACGGAGGCCTACGTCGACGACATTGTGGTGAAGTCTCGGGAGGCAAGAACCTTGATCCAAGATCTGGAGGAGACCTTCGCAAGCCTACGCCAGGTGAACTTGCGACTTAACCCAGAGAAGTGCGTGTTCGGTGTCCCTTCCGGCAAGCTGCTGGGATTCCTCGTGTCCCACAGAGGGATCGAGGCAAACCCGGAAAAGATCAAGGCCATTGAGGACATGAGCCCACCGCAGACCCTCAAGGAAATGCAGAAGCTGGCTGGTCGGTTAACTGCGTTGGGACGCTTCATCTCCAAGCTGGGAGAGCGCGCCCTACCCTTCTTCAAGCTGATGAAGAAGAAGGGCCCATTCGAGTGGACCCCGGAGGCCGACCGAGCTTTTCAAGACCTCAAGAGATACCTGACCAGCCCTCCGGTGATGGTGGCGCCACGACCTCTCGAGCCTCTAGTACTCTATCTTGCCGCCACCCCATACTCCGCCAGCGTGGCGCTGGTGGCAATTCGGGAGGAGCACCAAGCCAAGGGCGCGCCGCGCCAAGCTACGCCGCCAACCGGGATGACGCAAGATCAGGAAGGCGCAGCAAGAGCCGTAGCGGCATCAATAGAAGACCAAGCTCGGCAGGACGACGTCGCCGAGATTCCCACAAGCGATCAGGCGTCAGGAGTTCCACCACCTCAGGAGACGTCCCAGCTTCCGCAAGACATGAGCCTCACCAATGCGCCAGCCCTCGTTGAGCACCCGGTGTATTTCGTCAGCACGGTGTTGCGGGACGCAAGGGCATGATAGCCCATGCCCCAAAAGCTCCTTCTCGCGCTCTTGGTGGCCTCGCGCAAGTTGCGGCACTACTTCCAGGGCCACCCCATCAAGGCCGTCTCAGCCTACCCTTTGGAGAGAGTGCTCAGGAGCCCCAACTCTGCTGGAAGGGTCGCTGAGTGGAACATCGAGTTGCAGGCATTCCAGTTGGAGTTCAGCACTACCAGGGTCATCAAGGGAGTTGCACTCGCTGATTTCGTGGCAGAATGGACGGATGCCCCGATGCTGGAAGTAGGAGAGGACCGGTCCACCTCGCCGGGAAGTGAGGCGCCCGACGGCTGGGTCATGTATTTCGATGGGGCCTTCGCGAACCAGGGCGCGGGGGCTGGAGCAGTACTCATCTCGCCCACTCAAGACAAGCTCTACTACGTTGTACAGCTCTGCTTCCAGCAGGGCGAGAAGGTCTCTAACAACATCGCAGAATACGAAGGCCTCATAGCTGGCCTGAAGGCTGCGGCAGCTCTGGGGGTGAAGCGCCTCACTGTTAGGGGCGACTCACAGCTCCTCGTCAACTTCTCCAACAAGATATACGAGCCGAAGGACGAGCACATGGAGGCATACCTCGCGGAGGTGCGCAAGATGGAGAAGTTGTTCCTGGGCCTGGAGTTGCAGCACGTGCCCCGGGGCACCAACAAGGAAGCTCACGACATCGCCAAGAGGGCATCCAAGCGGCAGCCTCAAGAGCCCGGCGTCTTCGAGGAGCGGCTCTTCAAGCCGTCAGCAACACCACCACTTTCGAGAACAGCTCAGCCTCGGGAGGAGCTCCCGCAGCCGCCTGCCACAGGAGCCCCAACCTGTGGCCCGACTTTGGGAGCATGCCTACTCTTGGCGCTCGAGCCCCAGGAGGGATGCTGGACCAAGGAATTCAGGGAATATCTGATGCAAGGGGCGATGCCGGATAAGGAGGAGGACGCAGAGCGCGTGGCCCGGCAAGCCACGACATACTGCATCCAGGACGGTGAGTTGTACAGGAAGCGACCGAATGATGTTTCACTGCGTTGCATTTCCAGAGACCAGGGGAAGGAGTTGCTAACTGACATACACGGTGGGGACTACGGGCACCACTCATCATCGCGGACCCTCGTCGGCAAGGTATTCCGCAGTAGATTCTACTGGCCCACGGCGCTCAACGACGCGGTCGAGCTGGTGAAGTCCTGCGAAGCCTGCCAGTTCCACGCCAAGCAAATCCACCAGCCGGCTCAGGGCCTCCAGACCATCCCGCTCACATGGCCGTTCACGGTCTGGGGGCTGGATATCTTGGGCCCGTTCCCTCGAGCGCCTGGGGGCTACCACTACCTCTACGTCGCCGTCGACAAATTCACCAAGTTGGTGGAGGTGGAAGCCGTCCGCACGATCCCCGCTAGCTCCACAGTCAAGTTCATCAAGGGTCTCGTGAGGCGCTTCGGAGTCCCCAACCGCATCATCACCGACAACGGCTTGCAGTTCACTAGTAACCTCTTCAAAACAAACTATGCTAACCTTGGAACGCAGATCAGCTACGCTTCGGTGGCGCGCTCCAGGAGCAATGGTCAGGCTGAACGCGCCAACGCAGAGGTCCTGAGGGGCCTCAAGACCAGGACCTTCGACAAGAAGCTCGAGGCCCGCGGCAGGGGCTGGCACGACGAGCTCCAGTCCGTGTTGTGGTCCATCCGCACCACCGCCACCAAGCCGACGGGCGAGACCCCGTTCTTCCTCGTCTACGGAGCCGAAGTGGCCCTCCCTCACGAAGTCAAGCATCGCTCCACACGGGTCCTGGCATTTGATGAAACGCAGCAGGACGCCACACGGGGGATGGACCTCGTGCTGGGGGAGGAACGTCGCCGCAAAGCTGCACTGAGGGCGGCAAGGTACCAGCAGGCGCTGCAGCGATACCACTGCTGCAACATCCGCTCCAGGACGCTCGAGGCGGGCGACCTCGTCCTGAGGCGGGTCCTCTCCAGGGAAGGGCTGCACAAGCTCTCACCTATGTTTTTTTTTGAATATTTACTGTGAGACAAAGCCCCACAGCCCTTTATTAAAATCGAACAACTGTACAAAAAGAAAAGAAGGAGTACAGACAAAAGCTAAGAAACTAGCCTACAAAGCTAAGGTACAAGACTAGAACTACCTACCTGGACTAATTAGACTAATGCATTTATCCAAGCTTTTAGCTTGATGTTGATATCATCCTTGAGCCTATGAGTTAGGAGTGAAAGATCATGTACAAAGTTAGACCGCCAAGCAGCAAAAGTAGCTCTCTCCCTCTAAAAGTTCTGCCATTCCTGAGGATCCAAATATTCCAGGCTGCCGTGAGCATTACTTCGAAGAAGAAAGGATGCCTGAAGCTTGATCTAGCATGTAGGATACATTGCTGAATATCCGGCCCTCTTGACCAGTCAATAGAAAGGTAGTTCCAAACCCTCCGACTGAAATTACAGTTGAAGAACAAGTGCAGCCTATCCTCATATGAAAATTCATGACAGATAACACAAAGATTATCATCCAGGGGGGATCTCCAGTGCCTGCATATCAGAAGGTCCTTGGTGTTAAGCCTGTCAAAGAAAAGCAACCAGCCAAAGACTTTGATCTTCAAGGTGCATCTGCTTTTCCACAACCATTTACACGGTTGAATTGTGGGAGGGCCCGTTCAAGATCGTCCATGTCTCCAGGCCTGGAGCCGCGCACCTGGAGACGCAGGACGGGGAACCTATCCAGAACTCCTGGAACATCCAGCACCTCCGGAAGTTCTACCCATGAAGCAAGGCCCAGCACCTGTGAAGAAAGGCCCAGTGCCTGTGAAGAAGGCCCGGTGCCTGTGAAGAATCGCCGCCCGTGACACTCTCACGTAATAATGAGTGGGGCTGTACATGCCCCGGAGTCTCAGGAGTGCCGCCCTCGGGCCTCGGGGGCTCCCTCCCACGTCTTAGTGGCAGCACTTAGCTCCGCGCTGGTGAGAAGACTTGAATACTAGACTAGGTGCCGGACGCGGCTTTTTCATTTGCTTTCCGTAGTTGGTTCCCCTTATTTTAATCGAAGTTTGCTTCTGGTGTTCCTTGCTGATTTGGTTCCGTCGCCTTTTGCCGCTGTTTCCGACTTTAGTTCACCTGTGTTCTCTCTCACACATACCTCGCGAGGGGGCTAGGCAGGTGCCCTCGCGAGCGTTTTTCCTTCTCTCTGCCTTCCGTCTGCTTTCTCGCGAGGCACCCTCATTCGAGCCCACAAGCTGGCACATCCCTCCTAATCCGTGCCCCTCGGGTACCGCGATATGAAGCGCTGGATCTAGGCTTGGGTGAACGATAAGTCTCCTAGCAAGCTTCCTAACGAATTTTCTGCAGTTCCTGAGCGACCACTAAGTCAAGACGGGCACGAGGAAACAAGTGCCTCATGAAGATGAGGCTGCCCCGAATGTGCCAAGCTAAGTTATCTCTGCATAAAATAACAACACAACACGGAAACAACAAGCATAGCATAATGATTGAGGAATCATAGTTCAATACACGCCCCTCCAGGCCCATACTGGTTTCATTCTTGATGCAGGAAGGAAAAGAAGAAAAAACAAAAGTGGCGCTCACCCCTGCAGTGGTCCACGGGGGAAGGCCCTTGGCGACGTCCCGAGCTTAGACGGATCCCTCCTCGCGCTTCACGGAGGCGCGGCGACGAGACGACCCGCTACCACCTTCGAAATGAGCACGGCGGCGTGGCGGCTGGTCGTAGCCGCCGCTGCTGGAGCTATCGCCGAGAGATGAGCCATCGTAGCTGGACGAGGCGCGGCCGGCGGGCTCTCCCTCGCCCTCGTCGCGGCCGTCGCCGAGGCCGAGCACCTCCTCGCTGTCGTTCACCTCGGGGCAGCACCCAGCGCGGCGACCATCTTCCCCAAACACCCTCACTTAGAGAGTTGCATCATCGTCGTACTTGAAATGGAGGGTGCGCCGCCTACCCAGGCCGCGCGCGCGGGCGAACGTCTGCCAACCGCGGGCCAGAGCTATGTTGCCCGCGACGGAGACCTCGACCACAACCCAAGAAGCCCTGCTGCAACAACCGTCCGCCTGCAGCCAGAGCCCACCTGGACCGGAGGCCAGCAGCTCGTCAGCAAAGAAGCGCGGAAGCTGAAGCCAGTTGCCGGCCGGATCCTCCGACCAGACAACTAACTTCGGCAGCACCTCAGCCGAGTGGAAGCGCGGTCGGGGAGGCCGCGCAACCACGGCGCATATCCCTTCATCGACGGGGCTGCTGCGACCGGAGCGACCCCTGCCACGCTCAGCGGCGCCACCCCGGGAGCGGGGGGCTGCGGCGGGGGTTGCGGTGTGCTTACGGTGACGGCCGCGTCCACGCTTGGGCACAGGGGAGCCGGGCCCCTCACGGGGGGCCTTCCACTTCTCCGCGGCAGAGAACCTCTTCGACGACGCCATTGTTGCTAGCAGAGGAGCAAGGAGGAAGAAGCAAGCGGACCGGGAAGAGATGGGCGAAAGGGGCTTTCCCCCCTCCCCATTTATAGCAGGAGAAGGCCAACCGGCATCTCCCACGATCACAGGTAATGATGGTTTTCCCTTGCATGTCGCAGGGACTTGTCAAGTCAGGCAGTTTCCGAGGCAGCGTGGGGAAGCGGAGACGCCCACGTCCAATCAACTGCCACACATCGACCAAGGCCGCAGGCTTTTGGGGCCCGCGGCGCTCCGCACTTGACCTTTGGCTTCGCCTCAAAGCCCAGCCCGAGCGCGCCTTGGGCCCGGGGGCTACTGTCAGCATTCTGGGAACGGGGGTCCCCAGACTTGCCTGCCTGCGGCCCACGGTGTGGCTGTGCTAGCAGGCCTGTATGGCCCATCTTCATCAACAAGGCATTCAAGACCCTCGCGAGGGGCCAAGCCTCGCGAGGCGGACGACACAAGACCTCCTCAGGAGCGGCATCACCAGGTTGGCTCGCGAGGAGCGGAGAGATCAAGGCAGGGCAAACCTCGCGAGGTTCTCGTGACGTGAGCCATGACGATCAAGATCAGGCGGGCGCCAGCGCGCGCAGTGTCCTTGTTTCCCCTTTGGTGCTAAGGGGGCAAGTGCAGGCGCAGAGTACCGAGGCGTCAAGCAAAGGTTTCCATATCGATGCAACGAGACCAAGACCAGCAGGACGGCAAGAAGGAGGTCACCATGGAGCCCAAGGCGGCGTCACCACCAGAGCCTTTTGCAGGCGAAGACCGCTTTTGTCGGGATAAGCTGTACTAGTTGTCCCCTTTCAAATCGGCCGTTGTTGGCTCCCTTCCCGCTCAATATTTGGGAAGAGGACCGGGGCCTATATAAGTAGAACTAGCCACCACTGTAGGGGATAACTCATTCGGAGGCATCTCACCCGATCGAGAGAAAACCTTACACACACACAAGTTCGCCAAGCACAAGAACACCTCAACCTCAGGAGGCTGTTCTTCCCCTTGTATTGTTCATCATCAGCCCAAGAGGCAATCCACCACCGCCACACTGGAGTAGGGTATTACACCACAGCGGTGGCCCGAACCAGTATAAATCTTGTGTCTCTTGTGTTGTGAGTTCGTTGAGTTCGTCTTCGAGATCTTAGCGAGCTAGGGCGTGGATCGGGAGGAGGGAAAGAACTTCGCGCGCACCCCAGAGTTCGAACCTTCATGGTTTTGCCGAAACCCGTGATCCGACAGGTCCGATGAGTGTTGAGGCTCGCGGCAGGTATCGTTATTTTCTGACCTTCACAGATGATTTGAGCAGATATGGGTATATCTACTTAATGAAACATAAGTCTGAAACAGTTGAAAAGTTCAAAGAATTTTAGAGTGAAGTGGAAAATCATCGTAACAAGAAAATAAAGTTTCTATGATCTGATCTTGGAGGTGAATATTTGAGTTATGAGTTTGGTCTTCATTTGAAATAATGTGGAATAGTTTCGCAACTCACGCCACCTGGAACACCACAGCGTAATGGTGTGTCTGAACGTCATAATCGTACTTTATTAGATATGGTGCGATCTATGATGTCTCTAACCGATTTACCACTATCGGTTTGGGTTTATGCTTTAGAGACGGTTGCATTCACGTTAAATAGGGCACCATCTAAATCCATTGAGACGACACCATATGAACTGTGGTTTGGCAAGAAACCTAAGCTGTCGTTTCTTAAACTCTGGGGCGGCGATGCTTATGTGAAAAAGCTTCAACCTGATAAGCTTGAACCCAAATCAGAGAAATGCGTCTTCATATGGTACCCAAAGGAGACTATTGGGTACACCTTCTATCACAGATCCGAAGGCAAGATATTCGTTGCTGAGAATGGATCCTTTCAGAGAAGGAGTTTCTCTCGAAAAAAGTGAGTGGGAGGAAAGTAGAACTTGATGAGGTAATTGTACCTTCTCCCGAAGTGGAAAGTAGTTCATCATAGAAATCAGTTCCTGTGATGTCTACACCAATTAGTGAGGAAGTTAATGATGATGATCATGAAACTTCAGATCAAGTTACTACCGAACCTCGTAGGTCAACCAAAGTACGTTCCGCACCAGAGTGGTACGGTAATCCTGTTCTGGAAGTCATGTTACTAGACCATGACGAACCTACGAACTATGAGGAAGCGATGATGAGCCCAGATTCCGTGAAATGGCTTGAGGCCATGAAATCTGAGATGGGATCCATGTATGAGAACAAAGTGTGGACTTTGGTTGACTTGCCCGATGATTGGCAATCCATAGAGAATAAATGGATCTTCAAGAAGAAGACTGACGCTGGCGGTAATGTTACTGTCTACAAAGCTCGACTTGTTGCAAAAGGTTTTTGACAAGTTCAAGGAGTTGACTACGATGAGACCTTCTCACCAGTAGCGATGCTTAAGTCTGTCCGAATCATGTTAGCAATTGCCGCATTTTATGATTTTGAAATTTGGCAAATGGATGTCAAAGTTGCATTCCTTAATGGATTTCTTAAAGAAGAGTTGTATATGATGCAACCAGAAGGTTTTGTCGAGCCTAAAGGTGCTAACAAAGTGTGCAAGCTCCAGATCCATTTATGGACTGCTGCAAGCCTCTCAGAGTTGGAATATACGCTTTGATAGTGTGATCAAAGCATATGGTTTTATACATATTTTTGGAGAAGCCTGTATTTACAAGAAAGTGAGTCGGAGCTCTATAGCATTTCTAATATTATATGTGGACGACATATTGTTGATTGGAAATGATATAGAATTTCTGGATAGCATAAAAGGATACTTGAATAAGAAGTTTTCAATGAAAGACCTCGGTGAAGCTGCTTATATATTGGGCATCAAGATCTATAGAGATAGATCAAGACGCTTAATTGGACTTTCACAAAGCACATACCTTGATAAAGTTTTGAAGAAGTCCAAAATGGATCAGTCAAAGAAAGGGTTCTTGCCTGTGTTACAAGGTGTGAAGTTGAGTCAGACGCAATGCCCGACCACTGCAGAAGATAGAGAGAAAATGAAAGTCATTCCCTATGCGTCAGCCATATGCTCTATCATGTATGCAATGTTGTGTACCAGACCTGATGTGTGCCTTGCTATAAGTTTAGCAGGGAGGTACCAAAGTAATCCAGGAGTGGATCACTGGACAGCGGTCAAGAACATCCTGAAATACCTGAAAAGGACTAAGGATATCTTTCTCGTTTATGGAGGTGACAAAGAGCTTGTCGTAAATGGTTACGTCGATGCAAGCTTTGACACTGATCCGGATGACTCTAAGTCACAAACCAGATACGTATTTATATTGAATGGTGGAGCTGTCAGTTGGTGCAGTTCCAAGCAGAGCAGTGTGGCGGGATCTACGTGTGAAGCGGAGTACATAGCTGCTTTGGAAGTAGCAAATGAAGGAGGCTGGATGAAGGAGTTCATATCCGATTTAGGGGTAATACCTAGTGCATCGGGTCTAATGAAAATCTTTTGTGATAATACTGGAGCAATAGCCTTGGCGAAGGAATCCAGATTTCACAAGAGAACCAAGCACATCAGAGACGCTTCAATTCCATCCGTGATCAAGCGAAGGAGGGAGACATAGACATTTGCAAAATACATACAGATTTGAATGTTGCAGACTCGTTGAGTAAGCCTCTTCCACGAGCAAAACATGATCAACGCCAAGACTCCATGGGTGTTAGAATAATTACTATGTAATCTAGATTATTGACTCTAGTGCAAGTGGGAGACTAAAGGAAATATGCCCTAGAGGCAATAATAAAGTTGTTATTTATATTTCCTTATATCATGATAAATGTTTATTATTCATGCTAGAATTGTATTAACCGGAAACTTGGTACATGTGTGAATACATACACAAAATAGAGTGTCCCTAGTATGCCTCTACTTGATTAGCTCGTTAATCAAATATGGTTAAGTTTCCTGACCATAGACATGTGTTGTCATTTGATGAACCGGATGACATCATTAGAGAATGATGTGATGGACAAGATCCATCCATTAGCTTAGCATTATGATCATTTAGTTCTATTGCTATTGCTTTCTTCATGACTTATACATGTTCCTCTGACTATGAGATTATGCAACTCCCGAATACCGGAGGAATACCTTGTGTGCTATCAAACGTCGCAATGTAACTGGGTGATTATAAAGATGCTCAACAGGTATCTCCGAAGGTGTTTGTTGGGTTGGCATAGATCAAGATTAGGATTTGTCACTCCGTGTATCGGAGAGGTATCTCTGGGCTCTCTCGGTAATGCACATCACTATAAGCCTTGCAAGCAATGTGACTAATGAGTTAGTTACAGGATGATGCATTACGGAACGAGCAAAGAGACTTGCTGGTAACGAGATTGAACTAGGTATGATGATACCGATGATCGAATCTCGGCTAAGTAACATACCGATGACAAAGGGAATGACGTATGTTGTTATGTGGTTTGACCGATAAAGATCTTCGTAGAATATGTAGGAACCAATATGAGCATCCAGGTTCTGCTATTGGTTATTGACCGGAGATGTGTCTCGGTCATGTCTACATAGTTTTCGAACCCGTAGGGTCCGCACGCTTAACGTTCGATGACGATTTGTATTATGAGTTATGCGTTTTGGTGACCGAAGTTTGTTCGGAGTCCCGGATGAGATCACGGACATGATGAGGAGTTTTGAAATGGTCGAGAGGTAAAGATTCATATATTGGAAGACATCGAAATGGTTTCGAGTGATTCGGGTATTTTTTCGGAGTACCGAGGGGTTACCGGAACCCCCCGGGGAAGTGTTGGGCCAACATGGGCCTAAGGGAGAGAGAGGGAAGCCCACCGGGGGTGGCCGCGTGCCCCCTCCTAGGGAGTCCGAATAGGACAAGGAGGAGGGGGCGGCGCCCCCTTCACTTTCCCTCTCCCTCTCCTTCCTATTCCCTCCAGTGGAGAAAGGAATAGTGGGGGGGGGGATCCTACTTGGACTAGGAGTCCAAGTAGGACTCCCCCCATGGCGCGCCCCTCCTGGCCGCCGGCCTCTCTCCCCCTCCTTTATATACGTGGGCAGGGCGCACCCCAGAGGCACATCAATTGTTCTCTTAGCCGTGTGCGGTGCCCCCTCCACAGTTTACTCCTCCGGTCATAGCGTCGTAGTGCTTAGGTGAAGCCCTGCGCGGATCACATCACCAACACCGTCACCACGCCGTCGTGCTGACAGAACTCTCCATCGACCCTCTACTCGATCAAGAGTTCGAGGGACGTCATCGAGCTGAACGTGTGCTGAACACGGAGGTGTCGTACATTCGGTCCTTGGATCGGTTGGATCGTGAAGACGTTCGACTACATCAACCGTGTTAATCTAACGCTTCCGCTTTCGGTCTACGAGGGTACGTGGACACACTCTCCCCTCTCGTTGCTATGCATCACCTAGATAGATCTTGCGTGAGTGTAGGGATTTTTTTGAAATTGCATGCTACGTTCCCCAACAATCTCATATGGTCCATGATGTTCAAAACGTCTTTGAAGTCCCGATTGTAAGCCGTACAACATGGCACACTAAACTATAGAGTAGTCATCAGACAGCGTCTGCCAGATGTTCAAAGCATCTACATTAGCGGGAGGGGGCTTGTCACCTAGTGGTGCATCAAGGACATAATTCTTCTATGCAGCAATGAGGATAATCCTCAAGTTACGGACCCAGTCCATGTAGTTGCTACCATCATCTTTCAACTTAGCTTTCTCTAGGAACGCATTAAAATTCAAGGGAACGGTAGCACGGGCCATTGATCTACAACATAGATATGCGAAAACTATCAGGACTAAGTTCATGATAAATTAAGTTCAACTAATCATATTACTTAAGAACTCCCACTTAGATAGACATCCCTCAAGTCATCTAAATGATCACGTGATCCATATCAACTAAACCATGTCCGATCATCAAGTGAGATGGAGTAGTTTACAATGGTGAACATCTCTATGTTGATCATATCTACTATATGATTCACGTTTGACCTTTCGGTCTCCAGTGTTCCGAGACCATGTATGTACATGCTAGGCTCGTCAAGTTTACCCGAGTATTCCGCATGTGCAAAACTGTCTTGCACCCGTTGTATGTGAACGTAGAGCTTATCACACCCGATCATCACGTGGTGTCTCGGCACGACAAACTGTCGCAATGTTGCATACTCAGGGAAAACACTTATACCTTGAAATTTTAGTGAGGGATCATATTATAATGCTACCGCCGTACTAAGCAAAATAAGATGCATAAAAGATAAACATCACATGCAATCAAAATATGTGACATGATATGGCCATCATCATCTTGTGCCTTTGATCTCCATCTCCAAAGCACTGTCATGATTCCCATCGTCACCGGCTTGACACCTTGATCTCCATCGCAGCGTCGTTATCGTCTCGCCAACTATTGCTTCTATAACTATCACTAACGCATAGTGATAAAGTAAAGCAATTACATGGCGTTTGCATTTCATACAATAAAGCGACAACCAAAAAGGCTCCTGCTAGTTGTCGATAACTTTTACAAAACATGATCATCTCATACAATAACGTATATCACATCATGTCTTGACCATATCACATCACAACATGCCCTGCAAAAACAAGTTAGACGTCCTCTACTTTGTTGTTGCAAGTTTTACGTGGCTGCTACGGGCTTCTAGTAAGAACCGTTCTTACCTACCATGAAAACCACAACGGTGATTTATCAAGCTTGCTATTTTAACCTTCAACAAGGACCGGCCGCCGTCAAATTCGACTCAACTAAAGTTGGAGAAACAGGCACCTGCCAGCCACCTTTATGCAAAACTAGTTACATGTCTGTCAGTGGAACCGGTCTCATGAACGTGGTCATGTAAGGTTTGTCTGGGCCACTTCATCCAACAATACCACCGAATCAAAATAAGACATTGGTGGTAAGCCGTATGATGATCACCGCCCACAACTCTTTGTATTCAACTCGTGCATATCATCTACGCATAGACCTGGCTCGGATGCCACTGTTGGGGAACGTAGCATGCAATTTCAAAAAAATTCCTACGCTCACGCAAGATCTATCTAGGAGATGCGTAGCAACGAGAGGGGGAGTGTGTCCACGTACCCTCGTAGACCGAAAGCGGAAGCCTTTGACAACGCGGTTGATGTAGTCGAACTTCTTCTCGTTCCGACCAATCAAGCACCGAACGTACGGCACCTCCGAGTCCTGCACACATTCAACTCGATGACGTCCCTCGAACTCTTGATCCAGCAAATTATCGAGGGAGAGTTCCGTTAGCACGACGGCATGGTGACGGTGATGGTGAAGTGATCCGCACAGGGCTTTGCCTAAGCACTACGTGAATATGACCGGAATGACAACATACGTTATTCTATGAAGATCTTTATCGGTCAATAACCAACAGCAGAACCTGGATGCTCATATTGGTTCCTACATATTCTACGAAGATCTTTATCGTTCGTACCGTAATGACAACATACGTTATTCCCTTTGTCATCAGTATGTTACTTGCCCGAGATTCGATCGTCAGTATCTTCATACCTAGTTCAATCTCGTTACCGACAAGTCTCTTTACTTGTTCCGTAATGCATCATCCCACTACTAACTCATTAGTCACATTGCTTGCAAGGCTTATCATGATGTGCATTACCGAGAGGGCCCAGAGATACCTCTCCGATACTCGGAGTGACAAATCCTAATCTCGATCTATGCCAACCCAACAAACACCTTCAGAGATACCTGTAGAGCATCTTTGTAATCACCCAGTTACATTGTGACGTTTGATAGCACACAAGGTATTCCTCCGGTATCCGGGATTTGCATAATCTCATAGTCAAAGGAATATGTATAAGTCATGAAGAAAGCAATAGCAATAAAACTTAACGATCATTATGCTAAGCTAACGGATGGGTCTTGTCCATCACATCATTCTCCTAATGATGTGATCCCGTTCATCAAATGACAACACATGTCTATGGTTAAGAAACTTAACTATCTTTGATTAACGAGCTAGTCTAGTAGAGGCTTACTAGGGACACTGTGTTTTGTCTATGTATCCACACATGTATCAAGTTTCCAGTTAATAAAATTCTAGCATGAATAAACATGTATCATGATATAAGGAAATATAAATAACAACTTTATTATTGCCTCTAGGGCATATTTCCTTCAACCATGCATGTTAATTTGCTCCCCTTATTTACATTGTTCAGGAAATCGGTAACTGGTGGCTGCTCGGTCGGCTTGGGAGTAGTGATTAATCGTCGAATCGACCTATTAACTGGATTAACTGGTCGACCATTAATCGGTACATTAAATAGGAATTGCCAACATATATCTAGTTTTTTTTATGTATTATGCCATACTCACATGCTCTCAGCTATGTAATATACCAAACTATGCTACTATTTGGTGGAACCCAAGCTATTGAGGAGCAAGTGGGGGATGGGAGGGGTTACAGGAAAATTATTCGGGCTCTGTTTCCCTACAAGTTAATGGGTCAGCAGTGATTAATCGGCCTAACAACCGATTAATCGGTCTAACGGGCCAATTAATCAGCCTGACAAGTTAACACAATGAATAGGTGCTATTCGATTCGGTCACCCTATGAGTAGAGATTAACTGGCCTGGACTGATTAATCAGCCGAATTCTTGAACAATGCTTATTTATATGCGGGCATAGACGGTCATGTTACGCATTTTTACAGCATGACCTGCATATATTTGTACATTGTTCAATTGGAGCAAATATACATAGGTCATGTTACACATTTTTTATTAAAAAGGGCACCACGTTTGACTTCAATCCAATATATTCTTCTTTTTATACAACATTTTTTCACATGCTTCATATACTTTGTTGTTTTCAAAATACATCCCGAGAGCTTTTTTTGCAATAGTTTTAGTTTTTTAGCATCTATTTATGCATATGTTTTACCAAGGTTCCCGCAGCAACGCGCAGGGCATCATCTAGTTACAAGAAAAGGAGACCCAACAAATTCTTTGTTTTTTCTTTTAAAAAATCTAATTCTTCCCTCGACCAGACAAGAAAAGGAACGGAAAAGATAATGCGGGAACTTCAGTTTTTTGGGCTCCCATCCCGAACGCCCTTGTTGCCTTGGATCGAGCGCAGGGATCTTGTCACACGATCCTCGCCATGTCATCGCGAGGGTATCATTCGCGTCCAAGCCGAAGTCGCCCGAACCATATTTTGCCTTGCGCATCTGGCTATTCCCCTCCACCGGTCCACCCCACTCCCCCAACACCCACTGCCCACTCTCCACTACCTTATCTGCTCGCCATAGGATTCAATGGAGAGACGGTCGGCATTGTGCAGGCAAGAATGGAGGCGAATGCCGACCGGAGGTCGAAGCGATGGGGGGCTGACACGCGAGACTGGTGCAACACACTGGTGCCCACCGCGGGCTGTGGGACGGGTGGAGAGAGCACCCAATGTCCGGTGGCTACTCGCCACGATCGATGGTGCTCCCCTTCGTCTCCGTGCACATCAGCTGCTCACGACCACCGGGTACACCACTTCGGCAGTGCAGCGGCGATCCCATTATGGTCGTGAGAGGAGGGGAGGAGAAGACGATCAGGTTGGATCCGAGAGGCGACAACCATGGTGGGGCTGCAGCGGCACGGGACCGCTGCTCATGATAGCCGGCGACGGGGCAGCTTCCCTCCTGCACCTCCATCCCCGTCGTTTCTGCGGCCTTGGGTGTGACTGAAATTTTGAACATGAGCATTTTGTAAGAACAGTAAGAAATTTGGAATTTCAAACATAAATTTGAGAAAATAAAAACAAAAAATTGAAACCATTTTTTTAATTCCCCCTAACTTTTTTGTATTTGTTTCTCAACATGTCTCAAATGATCCTTTTTTTGCTTGTATGACCAATTCAAGGCACCATGCCAAGTTGTTTTGGTTTTCTACAAATTTCACTCTTCTGGAGTTTTCTCAATCAAAAAAGGGTGATAAATGGCTGGACGTGTGCTACCTCTTGAACTTGCGTTGGTTTTTCCCTTGAAGAGGAAAGGGTGATGCGGCAAAGTAGAGTAAGTATTTCCCTCAGTTTTTGAGAACCAAGGTATCAATCCAGTAGGAGACAATGCACAAGTCACCGAATACCTGCACAAACAAACACCAACTTGCAACCAACGCAATAAAGGGGTTGTCAATCCCTTCACGGTTATTTGCAAAGTGAGATCTGATAGAGATGGATAGATGGTAAAGTAATTTTTTGGTATTTTTGGTTTATGGAATGGAAAGTAAAAGATTGCAAAGTAAAGAAATGGTGACAGAAATTGGCAAGTTGACGGGAAACTAATATGATGTAAAACAGACCCCGGGGCCATAGGTTTCACTAGAGGCTTCTCTCAAGATAGAAATTATTATGGTGGGTGAACAAATTACTGCCGAGCAATTGATAGAAAAGCGTAAAGTTATGATGATATCTAAGGCAATGATCATGAATATAGGCATCACGTCCGTGTCACATAGACCGAAACGATTCTACATCTACTACTACTACTCCACATATCGACCACTATCCAGCATGCATCTAGAGTATTAAGTTCATAAAGAACGGAGTAACGCTTTAAGCAAGAAGACATGATGTATAGGAATTAACTCAAGCAATATGATGAAAACCCCATCTTTTTATCCTCGATGGCAACAATACAATACGTGCCTTGCTGCCCCTACTGTCACTGGGAAAGGACACCGCAAGATTGAACCCAAAGCTAAGCACTTCTCCCATTGCAAAAAAAAACCTATCTAGTTGGCCAGACCAAATCGATAGTTCGAAGAGACTTGCAAAGATACAAATCATGCATACAAGAATTCAGACAAGATTCAAATAATATTCATACATAAGCTAATCATAAATCCACAATTCATCGGATCTTGGCAAACACACCGCAAAAGAGTATTACATCGAATGGATCTCCAAGAACATCGAGGAGAACTTTGTATTGAGAATCAAAGAAATAGAAGAAGCCATCTAGCTACTAGCTATGGACCCGTAGGTCTGTGGTAAACTACTCACGCTTCATCGGAGAGGTAATGGTGTTGATGTAGAAGCCCTCTGTGATCGAATCCCCCTCCGACAAGACGCTGGAAAAGGCCCCTAGATGGGATCTCACGGGTACAGAAGGTTGCAGTAGTGGAAAAGTGGTTTCGTGGCTCCCCTGGAAGTTTTTTTTTGGGTATTTGAGTTTATATAGGAGGAAGATCTAGGTCAGGGAGTCATCAAGGGGCCCACAAGGTTGGGGGGTGCGCCCTCCACACTTGTGGCCGCCTCGTGGCTCTTCTGACTTGCACTCCAAGTCTCCTAGGTGTCTTCTGGTCCAAGAAAAATCATCGCGAAAGTTTTATTCTGTTTGGACTCCGTTTGGTATTCCTTTTCTGCGAAACTCTAAATCAAGAAAAAAACAGGAACTGACACTAGGCTCTAGGTTAATAGGTTAGTCCCAAAAATCATATAAAATAGCATATTAATGCATATAAAACATCCAAAATAGATAATATAATGGCATGGAACAATCAAAAATTATAGATAAGTTGGAGATGTATCAAGCATCCCCAAGCTTAATTCATGCTCGTCCTCGAGTAGGTAAATGATAAAAACAGATTTTTTGATGTGCAATGCTACCTAACATATTTATCCATGTATTTCTCTTTATTGTGGCATGAATGTTCAGATCCGTAAGATTCAAAACAAAAGTTTAATATTGACATACAAACAATAATACTTCAAGCATACTAACAAAATAATTATGTCTTCTCAAATTAACATGGCCAAAGAAAGCTTATCCCTACAAAATCATATAGTCTGGCTATGCTCCATCTTCATCACACAAAATATTTAAATCATGCACAACCCCGATGACAAGCCAAGCAATTGTTTCATACTTTTGATGTTCTCAAACTTTTTCAACTTTCACGCAATACATGAGCGTGAGCCATTGATGTCTACTACGCAACTTTATCTTATAGACGTTGTTGGGCCTCCAAGTGCAGAGATTTGTAGGACAGCAGCAAATTTCCCTCAAGTGGATGACCTAAGGTTTATCAATCCGTGGGAGGCGTAGGATGAAGATGGTCTCTCTCAAACAACCCTGCAACCAAATAACAAAGAGTCTCTTGTGTCCCCAACACACCCAATACAATGGTAAATTGTATAGGTGGACTAGTTCGGCGAAGAGATGGTGATACAAGTGCAATATGGATACTAGATATAGGTTTTTGTAATCTGAAAATATAAAAACAGCAAGGTAGCAAGTAACAAAAGTGAGCGAAAATGGTATTGCAAATGCTTAGAAACAAGGCCTAAGGTTCATACTTTCACTAGTGCAAGTTCTCTCAACAATGATAACATAATTAGATCATATGACAATCCCTCAACATGCAACAAAGAGTCACTCCAAAGTCACTAATAGCGGAGAACAAATGAGGAGATTATTATAGGGTACGAAACCACCTCAAAGTTATTCTTTCTGATCAATCTATTGGGCTATTCCTATAAGTGTCACAAACAGCCCTAGAGTTTGTACTAAAATAACACCTTAAGACACACATCAACCAAAACCCTAATGTCACCTAGATATTCCATTGTCACCACAAGTATCCGCGGGTTTGATTATACGATATGCATCACACAATCTCAGATTCATCTATTCAAACCAACACAAAGTACTTCAAAGAGTGCCCCAAAGTTTCTACCGGAGAGTCAAGACGAAAATGTGTGCCAACCCCTATGCATAAGTTCACAAGGTCACAGAACCCGCAAGTTGATCACCAAAACATACATCAAGTGGACCACGTGAATATCCCATTGTCAACACATCTAAGCACATGCAAGACATACATCAAGTGTTCTCAAATCCTTAAAGACTCAATCCGACAAGATAACTTCAAACAGAAAACTCAATCCATTATAAGAACGTAGAGGGGGAGAAACATCATAAGATCCAACTATAATAGCAAAGCTCGCGGTACATCAAGATCGTGCCAAATCAAGAATACGAGAGAGAGAGATCAAACACATAGCTACTGGTACGTACCCTCAGCCCCGAGGGTGAACTACTCCCTCCTCGTCCTGGAGAGCGCTGGGATGATGAAGATGGCCACCGGTGATGGTTCCTCCGGCAGGGTGCCGGAACAGGGTCCTGATTGGTTTTTGGTGGCTACAGAGGCTTGCGGCGGCGGAAATCCTTATCTAGGTTTCTTTTCGGGGGTTTCTGTATTTATAAGAATTTTTGGCGTCGATTTCAAGTCAGGGGGGTCCACGAGGAGCCCACAAGGTCGGAGGGCGCGCCCTCCACCCTTGTGGAGGCCTCGTGGCTCTTCTGGCCCAACTCTTTTGCTTCGGGGGCTTCTTTTGGTCCATAAAAAATCGTCGGAAAGTTTCAGCTCGATTGGACTCTGTTTGATATTCCTTTTCTGCGAAACTCAAAAACAAGGAAAAAACAGAAACTGGCACTAGGCTCTGGGTTAATAGGTTAGTCCCAAAAATCATATAAAATAGCATATAAATGCATATAAAACATCCAATATAGATAATATAATAGCATGGAAAAAACAAAATTTATAGATACGTTGTAGACATATCAAGCATCCCCAAGCTTAATTCCTGCCCGTCCTCGAGTAGGTGAATGATAAAAACAGAATTTTTGATGTGGAATGCTACCTAACATATTGATCCATGTAATTTCTTTATTGTGGCATGAATGTTCAGATCCGTATGACAACAAAAGTTCAATATTTACATAAAAAACAATAATACTTCAAGCATACTAACAAGATAATTATGTCTTCTCAAAACAAAATTATATAGTCTAGCTATGCTCCATCTTCATCACACAAAATATTCAAATCATGCACAACCCTGATGACAAGCCAAGCAATTGTTTCATACTTTTGATCACTACTGCAGGATGGTCCAAACGCGACACTACGATCAGAGACCCTTCGACGAAACCGTGTGCGATGGCATAATCGCATACGGTGATGTTAAAAAACCATCAAAAAGGTGCCAAATGTTTGCGATGACGGATGCATCAAACACGGTTCAGATTTTAGTTGCGTGTGCGATGCAGGGCGTATGGTTCAGTTCAATAACTGTTTGGGATGAGGAGGAACAAAAGAAACGGGCAGCCAGATGAAGGCGTGTGCAATATACAGCATATGCTTCACTAGGATGAACTGTGTGTGATTAGGCAACACAATGGAAACGGTTCAACTGAAAAAGATGTGTGTGATACGCGGCAAACAGGTCCGTAATCAGAAATGTGTGCGAAGACCAATAATAACAGAGACGATTGCTGCTAAGAAGTCGTGTGATTTGCTCTGTCTACAGTAGAATAACATGTATATATATAACTGAAATAAACATCCAATTACATAAGTAACTATACAGATCATTCGCACACACCTCAATAAATAATTGCATGCATTCTAAAGTAGGAGAAACGATCATCTGGTCATCTACTTCTTGTGATGCTCCCGCCACTGCTCTGTGGCTCGATCCCTCGTCTGGGGCAGGAAGAAGACACTTCCTCATGTCAACGATCCGCCTGTACATCTCGTAGCTTGTGTACGCATCCATGGCCGCGTACTTGACATGTTGTTCATCCAGTCTCTCATGCCACACACTGTGCCAGGCATTCTTGTCCTTATTGCTCTCATTCTTCATCTTCATGCAGTAGGGGTTGATGATGGCCGAGGCGAGATCAACCAGGGAGTTTAGTTTGTTTTTGTCGCTGCCCCAGACCTTGTAGTGGTGCGGGATGTTGACAAGATTCGGGCATTTCAAGTCCGAAACCTTGAGCGCTTTTAGATCGTTTGTGGTGTCCACCGTAGCGAAACTGTAGTCGGAGCTATTGATAAACCTGGAGAAACGCTCGCAAGGCCTTGTGGCAAGGTGGTAGTGGTAGACGAGGACGTCATGTCGCATGCACAACTGGGCGACGACAACCTTCTGATCGTGCTCGGCACGACCGATGGTGTACTCGAGGTCGAAACCGACCACTCGGTACTTGTTGTCAGCAACACTAGCTATTTAATCATCATGTCATTACCACCAACACTAGCTATTTAATCATCATAGTCATAGTGTAGCACATCATCATCTTCAAACTCATTCTAGCTAGATAATCACTCCTGTTGCTCTCTCTCAGGTAAAATAGCATAGAACATGTGTAGCAGTCCTGATTCATCATACTGGAGCATGCAGATGAACATGTCTCCTAATTGTGGGATGCGCTTCTGATTGCTGCCCCCTAGTACTTCTCTGCGATCATTCACAATTCTGCTCTAGTCTTTGACTATTAAGACTTGCTCGCTTTGAGAAATCCTGAATGCACTCATGTGCAACGTAGGATGTCTTGGCCGTAAGCTAACCATTGCCATGCGACCTTTAGGCTCGATCCAATGAGGCACAACATTCATCGGGAGCCCCTGTTGAAGAACATCATATACTTAGCAATGAAGTTTAGCTTAAAAAATAAGGTATGCAAAAGATGCATGCTACCTCTTGAGCATGCGTTGGTTTTCCCTTGAAGAGGAAAGGGTGATGCAGCAAAGTAGCGTAAGTATTTCCTTCAGTTTTTTAGAACCAAGGTATCAATCCAGTAGGAGATACATGCAAGTCCCTAGTACCTGCACAAACAATTAAGAACCTTGCAACCAACGCGATAAAGGGGTTGTCAATCCCTTCACGGCCACTTGCGAAAGTGAGATCTGATAGAGATAATAAGATAAATATTTTTGGTATTTTTTGTATAGATTGAAAAGTAAAGATTGCAAAATAAACGGCGACAGAAATAGCTAGTTGACGGGAGATTAATATGATGGAAAATAAACCCGGGGGCCATAGGTTTCACTAGTGGCTTCTCTCAAGGTAGCAAATTCTATGGTGGGTGAACAAATTACTGTCGAGCAATTGATAGAAAAGCGCATAGTTATGAGAATATCTAGGCATGATCATGTATGTAGGCATCACGTCCGTGTCAAGTAGACCGAAAAGAATCTGCATCTACTACTATTACTCCACACATCGACCGCTATCCAGCATGCATCTAGAGTATTAAGTTCATAAGAACAGAGTAATGCATTAGGCAAGATGACATGATGTAGAGGGATAAACTCAAGCAATATGATATAAACCCCATCTTTTTTTCCTCGATGGCAACAATACAATACGTGTTGTTTCCCTTGTTGTCACTGGGATCGAGCACCGCAAGATTGAACCCAAATCTAAGCACTTCTCCCATTGCAAGAAAGATCAATCTAGTAGGCCAAACCAAACTAATAATTCGAAGAGACTTGCAAAGATATCAAATCATGCATATAAGAATTCAGAGAAGATTCAAATATTGTTCATAGATAAACTTGATCATAAACCCACAATTCATCGGATCTCGACAAACACACCGCAAAAAGGTATTACATCGAATAGATCTCCAAGAAGATCGAGGAGAACTTTGTATTGAGATCCAAAGAGAGAGAAGAAGCAATCTAGCTAATAACTATGGACCCGAAGGTCTGTGGTAAACTACTCACACATCATCAGAGAGGCTATGGTGTTGATGTAGAAGCCCTCCGTGATCGATTCCCCCTTCAGCAGAGCGCCGGAAAAGGCCCCAAGATGGGATCTCACGGGTACATAAGGTTGCGGCGGTGGAAACATGGTTTCGTGGTGCTCCTGGATGTTTTCAGGGTATATGAGTATATATAGGTGAAAGAAGTAGGTCGGTGGAGCCACGAGGGGCCCACGAGGGTGGGGGGCGCGCCTACCCCCCTGGGCGTGCCCTCCTACCTCGTGGCGGCCTTGTTGCTTCCTTGACGTCCACTCCAAGTCTCCTGGATTGCGTTTGTTCCAAAAACGACTCTCCCAAAGGTTTCATTCCGTTTGGATTCCGTTTGATATTCCTTTTCTACGAAACACTGAAATAGGGAAAAAAACAGCAATTTGCACTGGGCCTTTGGTTAGTAGGTTAGTCCCAAAAATAATATAAAAGTGTATAATAAAGCCCATTAAACATCCAAAACAGATAATATAATAGCATGGAACAATCAAAAATTATAGATACGTTGGAGACGTATCAAGCATCCCCAAGCTTAATTCCTGCTCGTCCTCGAGTAGGTAAATGATAAAAATAGAATTTTTGATGTGGAATGCTACCTAGCATACTTTTCAATGTAATTTTCTTTATTGTGGCATGAATGTTTAGATCCGAGAGATTCAGGACAAAAGTTTAATATTGACATAAAAATAATAATACTTCAAGCATACTAACTAAGCAATCATGTCTTCTCAAAATAACATGGCCAAAGAAAGTTGTCCCTACAAAATCATATAGTCTGGCTATGCTCTATCTTCATCACACAAAATATTTAAATCATGCACAACCCCGATGACAAGCCAAGCAATTGTTTCATACTTTTGATGTTCTCAAACTTTTTCAATCTTCACGCAATACATGAGCATGAGCCATGGACATAGCACTATATGTGGAATAGAATGGTGGTTGTGGAGAAGACAAAAAGAAGAAGATAGTCTCACATCAACTAGGCGTATCAATGGGCTATGGAGATGCCCATCAATAGATATCAATGTGAGTGAGTAGGGATTGCCATGCAACGGATGCACTAGACCTATAAGTGTATGAAAGCTCACAAAACAAACTAAGTGGGTGTGCATCCAACTCGCTTGCTCACGAAGACCTAGGGCATTTTGAGGAATCCCATCATTGGAATATACAAGCCAACTTCTATAATGTAAAATTCCCACTAGTATATGAAAGTGACAACATAGGAGACTCCCTATCATGAAGATCATGGTGCTACTTTGAAGCACAAGTGTGGTAAAAGGATAGTAACATTATCCCTTCTCTCTTTTTCTCTCATTTTTTTTGTTTGGGCCTTTCTCCCTTTTTTATGGCCTCTGTTTTTCTCTTTCTTTTTTTATTTATTGTGCGGAGTCTCATCCCGACTTGTGGGGGAATCATAGTCTCCATCATCCTTTCCTCACTTGGGACAATGCTCTAATAATGATGATCATCACACTTTTATTTACTTACAATTCAAGAATTACAACTCAATACTTAGAACAAAATATGACTCTATGTGAATGCCTCCGGCGGTGTACCGGGGTATGCAATGAATCAAGAGTGACATGTATGAAAGAATTATAAAGGTGGATTTGCCACAAATACGATGTCAACTACATGATCATGCAAAGCAATATGACAATGATGAAGCGTGTCATAATAAATGGAACGGTGGTAAGTTGCATGGCAATATATCTCGGAATGGCTATGGAAATGCCATAATAGTTAGGTATGGTGGCTGTTTTGAGGAAGGTATATGGTGGGTGTATGATAACGGCGAAAGGTGCGCGGTATTAGAAATGCTAGCAATGGTGGAAGGGTGAGAGTGCGTATAATCCATGGACTCAACATTAGCCATAAAGAACTCACATACTTATTGCAAAAATCTATTAGTTATCGAAACAAAGTACTACGCGCATGCTCCTAGGGGGATAGATTGGTAGGAAAAGACCATCGCTCGTCCCCGACCGCCACTCATAAGGAAGACAACCAGTAAATAAATCATGCTCCGACTTCATCACATAACGATTCACCATATGTGCATGCTTTGGGAATCACAAACTTTAACACAAGTATTTCTCAAATTCACAACTACTCAACTAGCATGACTCTAATATCACCATCTTCATATCTCAAAACAATCATAAAGAATCAAACTTCTCATAGTATTCAATTCACTTTATATGATAGTTTTTATTATACCCATCTTGGATGCTTATCATATTAGGACTAATTTTATAGCCAAAGCAAATTACCATGCTGTTCTAAAAGACTCTCAAAATAATATAAGTGAAGCATGAGAGATCAATAATTTCTATAAAATAAAACCACCACTGTGCTCTAAAAAGATGTAAGCGAAGCACTAGAGCAAAATTATCTAGCTCAAAAGATATAAGTGAAGCACATAGAGTATTCTAATAAATTCCGATTCATGTGTGTCTCTCCAAAAAGGTGTGTACAGAAAGGATGATTGTGTTAAACTAAAAAGCAAAGACTCAAATCATACAAGACGCTCCAAGCAAAACACATATTATGTGGTGAATAAAAATATAGCCTCAAGTAAAGTTACCGATAGATGAAGACGAAAGAGGGGATGCCTTCCGGGGCATCCCCAAGCTTAGGCTTTTGGTTTTCCTTTAATTTTACCTTGGGGTGCCTTGGGAATCCCCAAGCTTAGGCTCTTTGACACTCCTTGTTCCAAAATCCATCAAATCACCCAAAAACTTGAAAACTTCACAACACAAAACTCAACAGAAAATCTCATGAGCTCCGTTAGCGAAATAAAACAAACCACCACTTTAAGGTACTGTAATAAACTCATTATTTATTTATATTGGTGTTAAACCTACTGTATTCCAACTTCTCTATGGTTCATACCCCCCGATATTAGCCATAGATTCATCAAAATAAGCAAACAACACACGAAAAATAGAATCTGTCAAAAACCGAATAGTCTGTAGTAATCTGTATCAAACGCAAACTTCTGTAACTCAGAAATATCTACAAAAATAGGAAGACCTAGACAATTTGTTTATTGATTTACTTCAATTGGAATCAGTATTTTATCACTTTCTGGTGATTTTTAACAATTGTTTTCGTGAGCAGAAAGTTTCTGACTTTTTCAGCAAGATCAAATAATTGTTATCCAAGAAGATCCTATAGGTTTTACTTAGAACAAACACTAATTAAAACATAAAACCAAATCTAACCAGAGGCTAGATGAATTATTTATTACTAAACAGGAACGAAAAGCAAGGAAATAAAAATAAAATTGGGTTGCCTCCCAACAAGCGCTATCGTTTAACGCCCCTAGCTAGGCATAAAAACGAGAATAGATCTAGGTATTGTCATCTTTGGTATGCAATTCTTCAATCAAACACTTATAACCCTTAGGAGTTTCCTTATTTTTATTAATGATCAAACTCCTAGGCAAGAAATTCATTTGCAGCAAAAGGTTCCTTAATGATAGCAAAAAGGTTGGGGAGAACACTTATTGATTTGAGATCCACATTTTCCTTACTAGAAGATTCACCCTTATTTTTAGGAACATACATCAATTTGGCAACTTTAGTAGTAGGAGGATTTGGAGTGTTTCTCACGGAGGAAAAGGCAGACCCTAAGTTGGTAATAATATCCTCAATTTTATCAATTCTTGTGGAATCTTGATCTATCTTTTCGTTAACTATGGGTTCCTTTTCTTAAAAAAAATTCAGAGTAACTCCTACCTTAGATCCATATTGGGTAATTTGGTTGTGGATCTTTTTATCCAAATTCTCAATCGACTCTATAGTGGCAACTTTATTTTCAATAATTTCAAGCCTTTGCATCACATGTTCCAAAGTTAAAGTAGTTCCATTAACCAAAAGAGTGGTGGGCCAAATAAATCTATCATAGCATTATAAGAATCAAAAGTATGGCTACCCAAGAAATTCCCTTCGATAATGGTATCAAGAATATATCTATTCCAAGGAGTGATGCCTACATAAAAATTGCGAAGAAGAATGGAAGTGGATTGCTTCCTAGTAGATCTATTCTGAGCATTGCAAATTCTGTACCAAGCATCTTTTAGATTTTCTCCCTCCCTTTGTTTAAAATTAAGAACTTCATGATCAGGAGTGCTAACAATGATAGAAGGACTAGCCATCGTGACAAACAAGCAATCCAACACACAAGCAAACAATAAGCAAGCGAAAAGAGGCGAACAAAAAAGGGCGAATAAAACGGCAAGGGTGAAGTGGGGGAGAGGAAAACGAGAGGCAAATGGCAAATAATGTAATGCGAGGGATAAGAGTTTGTGATGGGTACTTGGTATGTCTTGACTTGTGCGTAAATCTCCCTGGAAACGGCGCCAGAAATCCTTCTTGCTACCTCTTGAGCATGCGTTGGTTTTCCCTTGAAGAGAAAGGGTGATGCAGCAAAGTAGCGTAACTATTTCCCTCAGTTTTTGAGAACCAAGGTATCAATCCAGTAGGAGACTACACGCAAGTCCCTAGTACCTGCACAAAAAATTAAGAACCTTGCAACCAACGTGATAAAGGGGTTGTCAATCCCTTCACGGCCACTTGCAAAAGTGAGATCTGATAGAGATAATAAGATAAATATTTATGGTATTTTTGTTGTATAGATTGAAAAGTAAAGATTGCAAAATAAACGGCGACAGAAATAGCTAGTTGACGGGAGATTAATATGATGGAAAATAGACCCCGGGGCCATAGGTTTCACTAGTGGCTACTCTCAAGATAGCAAATTCTACGGTGGGTGAAAAAATTACTGTCGAGCAATTGATAGAAAAGTGCATAGTTATGAGAATATCTAGGCATGATCATGTATATAGGCATCACGTCCGTGTCAAGTAGACCGAAACGATTCTGCATCTACTACTATTACTCCACACATCGACCGCTATCCAGCATGCATCTAGAGTATTAAGTTCATAAGAACAGAGTAACGCATTAGGCAAGATGACATGATGTAGAGGGATAAGCTCAAGCAATATGATATAAACCCCATATTTTTATCCTCGATGGCAACAATACAATACGTGTCGTTTCCCCTGCTGTCACTGGGATCGAGCACCGCAAGATTGAACCCAAATCTAAGCACTTCTCCCATTGCAAGAAAGATCAATCTAGTAGGCCAAACCAAACAGATAATTCGAAGAGACTTGCAAAGATATCAAATCATGCATATAAGAATTCAGAAGATTCAAATATTGTTCATAGATAAACTTGATCATAAACCCACAATTCATCGGATCTCGACAAACACACCGCAAAAAGTATTACATCGAATAGATCTCCAAGAAGATCGAGGAGAACTTTGTATTGAGATCCAAAGAGAGAGAAGAAGCCATCTAGCTAATTACTATGGACCCGAAGGTCTGTGGTAAACTACTCACACATTATCGGAGAGGCTATGGTGTTGATGTAGAAGCCCTCCGTGATCGATTCCCCCTCCGGCAGAGCTCCGGAAAAGGCCCCAAGATGGGATCTCACGGGTATAGAAGGTTGCGGCACTGGAAATAGGGTTTCATGGTGCTCCTGGATGTTTTCGTGGTATATGTGTATATATAGGCGAAAGAAGTAGGTCGGTGGAGCCACGAGGGGCCCACGAGGGTGGGGGCACGCCTACCCCCCTGGGCGCGCCCTCCTACCTCGTGGTCGCCTCCTTGCTTCCTTGACGTCCACTCCAAGTCTCCTGGATTGCGTTTGTTCCAAAAATGACTCTCCCAAAGGTTTCATTCCGTTTGGATTCTGTTTGATATTCCTTTTCTGCGAAACACTGAAAAGGCAAAAAAACAGCAATTTGCACTGGGCCTTTGGTTAGTAGGTTAGTCCCAAAAATAATATAAAAGTGTATAATAAAGCCCATTAAACATCCAAAACAGAAAATATAATAGCATGGAACAATCAAAAATTATAAATACGTTGGAAACGTATCAATGCACCGAGGACAAATAGTAAAAATCTTACCATCTTTCCTAAATAGATGTGACCGTATTTCAATACGAACACTATTGGTCGCACGTTTTGATTACTAAGATTTTCAATTCCAGGAAAATAATTTCTCTTGACAGCATCAAGATCCTCAAGCCATGAAACATAATGACTTATCTCCTTGCAGTTTAGTACAACCTCTGGACAGTGGTAGGTCATGTCTACCAAGCGCCGGACATGTTTGCTTGAATGGAAATAACCTGTCAATAGAAATTAGTTGTCAACTATTTTTGAATAAACAATATCAAAGACATAAATATGGTTGAGAAACTCACATAATGGTAGAACTGGAGGCGTCTGCACATCGACCCAGATGTCTATATTGCCTTCAATATCATCTTCGGGACGAATATCAAAGGTGATAAGCATATGAGGCTCAAATGCATAAGCCTTGCATAGTGCTCTCCTAGTATTGCATTCAAAATAGGTGTACATGTCTGCATTGTATAATTTTGCGTCGAAAGTATAACCATGCTCGGTCCTCAAGTGAACTCTCTTTATCTCCATAGTTTCCATAGGACTGAAACCAATCTTATCCAAGACAAAAACTCTTGCATGGCAGGGGATACGCTAGTAGAATAGTAAAAAATTAAAATTATAAGTTGAAGCAAAAGAAGCAGAAGTCATGCTTAATTACAAAAAAAGACTTGTCGTTGTGACTTACTGTATCCACTTCGAAGTTCTCATCTAGCTTGATGCTGAAGCACCTATCATCAACTAGGAAATGTCTGTCGCAATGGCCGCGCTCGTCTTTGCAGTATTCTCACATATCGAAATCCTTTTCGTCATCAGACATTTCCTATGTTCATAGTTGAAACATTAATTGAAAAACCGGGGCACTCGATATTTCCTACATATTCTAGCACAATTCATGCTTAAATTCACGGAAAAATCCGGCATGACCTTTGCTAAAATAGGACATATCGAGCGCCGAAATTTGTCGGGACGGAAACGAATCAACATTCCAGCAAAACATAGGCCACTCGGAGGCACATTGCAAACAAGAACACCAAGACATACTCTATATTCAGAATGCATCATCATCGACATCAATGACATGGCAACTATATAGCACTAGCATTTTCATCATCCACATTTACAACAAATTATCATTTGGCTATTCTCACCTAGAGGTCTTAAGGGGTCGACGATGGGGACGACTGCGGGGATGAGGCAGGGGCAAACTTGATTTCTGCAAAAACAAAATATATTAACCACTTACTATAAATAAACTAATTCTATTAAGCACTTATTATAAATAAACTAATTCTATTAAGCACTGTAAATAAACTAGTTCTATTTAGAACTTGCTATAAATTAATAAACTAGTTCTATTAAGCACTTACTATAAATAAACTAGTTATATTAAGCACTTACTATAAATAAACTAGTTATATTAAGCACCTACATTCTACCTATCTATACCGTAGTTCTAGCCCTAACATCTATCCATCCATCCATCTATCTACATATCCATCAATATAACCATCCATCCATTTCAAATTCTACCAACTAAAAATTTCCATTACTAAAATTTCTAATTGAAAGACCTAAAATTTCCTATTCTATTCAAAACACCTAAAATAGTCTGAAAAATTATTCTATTAAAAAACCTACATTCTACAATGTCTACACTCTAAAATCTACATTTAAATTACCTACATGCTACAAGAACAGAGACAAGGGAGGGAGGAGGCGGGAAGGAGGAGGGAGGGAGGAGGCGGGAAGGAGGAGGGAGGGAGGGGGCGGGAAGGAGGAGGGAGGGAGGAGGCGGGAAGGAGGAGGGAGGGAGGAGGCGGAGGTCATCACCCGCTCCGTGCGTGCGTCAGCGACCTTGCACGCTACACTAAGTTCCTGCGGGAGGAGGAGGAGCGCCTCGTCGAGCACGCAAAGAGCCTTACCGCCGCCATGGCCGCAACACACGTCGCCTTAGAGGCGAGGAATCAGGAGATCTACGAGGAGAACCACCGCTTCGAGAGGGGTCGTCTGGAGCGGTAGAGGGCGTTCGAGGTGAGCGTCGCTGAAGGTGCAATAGCGGCAAGCACCGTATTGCGGTTGCCCAGCTCGTCGGTAGGCTCCTCCTCCTCCGCCTCTTACTGAGCGCGCTCGGCAGAGGAGAGGCAGCCGGAAGTAGTACAAAGCCCCTCCGCGGTAGTAGTAGTAGTAGTATTTAGGGGCTAGTTTGTTCAGTCCATCTGACTATAGATGTGGTGGAACTGTACAACGTACTTAAAATTAGCTAGTATATATAGTTGAACTAGCTATTTTAGTACGTGGTTGGCAACAATTGGGGAAAAGTTTGGTCAGTTCAGCTGTCGAGTTGAACTGTTTGTATAAATTAAGAATGACTGCTTAATCTATGAATGAAATCTATGCTTAATTACTGAATTTTAGTTGCAAAAGTTAGATACTAGTAGTGATTTTAAGCTTCATATTTTGACAAATCACAGTGTTACAAGGTTGACAAATGGCAATGTTACTAGATCAACAAATGTCAATCTTTCCAGTTTGACAAATGGCAACATACCCAATATGACAGATGCAAATCTTACCAAATTGTTTGTAAGTGGTTGCACATGGGTCATCCAAAAGAACCGTTTGCGTTGAAGAGATGCACAAATCCTACTCTCACTTTGCATCATGTCGTCCCGGGATCGATGAGCGGGGCACGGGAAGACGGCAGCTGGCGGCGCTGAGAGGTAGTGTTCGACGGCGGCATCCCATGCCGCTGGGGAGCGTGCGCATGGAGAGGAAGGCGGGCGGCCATGGAAGTCAAAGGGATCGCTTCCCAGTGAGCTTGCGCAGCGTACATCTCGCACGCTTTCTGGTGAGCCTGCGCATTCGAGGACAGCTTGCACGCCTCTCTGTCAGCCTGCGCATCGGACTGCGCTGGCACGCATCCCGTTCAGTCAAGGTCAAGCAGCTGTCCTCACGGCACCTCCTACAGCCATTAAAACCAAGACACGTGGCGTCACGTGAATGGTTAACAGAACACACATGGTTTGAATTATACAAACGTTTGAGATATTAAAGTGGCAGCTATTTTTTCAAAATGCCTTTGTTGGCTGTCATTATTCGAGTGCGCCTTCTCTCAAAATGGACACGAAAAACACCACAGCATGTCGGGTGCCATTCCATGATAGATGCCAAGTTTCATGAATTTCAGACGAGTTTTGGATTTATTAGAATTTAAAAATAAAGTATCTAAACGTTTTGCCGGCAATCAACGGTGCTCTAGTGTTTGAAATTCATTCCCATTTCTTGCATGGGACCTAAGTATGCACCCAAGGACACAGATTTGATTTTCAACCAATTTATATGCAGTGGAGCTTGTGCATGTAGTTCAGATTTGAATTATGCACATAAATGCATTGAAAACTCAGTTAATGCATAAAAATGTCCAAACGAACCCCGAAAAATCACATAAATTGACACAACACTCCTGTTGTTCTATGTTGACACGAGAATTTTTTTGAAAGCAATAAGAGGCAATGGATATCGTTTCGTCCCCAAAGGTGGGACGTTCCCTACCAAAACCATCATGCTTGTTGTGAGAAGCTCTGGTTTGTGAGAAGCATATACCCAAACCTGCCCAAATGGGACAAAAAATTTACCACGGCATGTTGATGCCGCTCCATGATAGCATGCCAAGTTTCATGAATTTCAAACGAGTTTTGGAGTTACTAGAATTTAAAAACCAGGTATCTCAATGTTTGCGGCCGAGTGACGGTGGCAGGGTGTTTGACATTCATTCTCATTTCTTGCATGGGACCTAAGCATGCAACCAAGGACACAGATTTGAATTTTCAAATAATTTATATGCATTAGAGCATGTGCATGTAGTTCAAATTTTAATTATGCACATAAATGCATTGAAAACTCAATTAATGCATAAAAATGTCCAAACGAATCCCAAAAATCCCAAAAATTGACACAACACTCCTATTGTTCTATGTTGACACTAGGAAGAAAATTGAAATCGAGAAGAGGCAATGGATATCGTTTCATCCAGAAAGGTGAAACGTTCCGTACCGAAACCATCAGGCTTGTGAGAAGCTCTGGTTTGTGAGAAGCATATCCCCAAACCTGCCCCAAATGGGACAAAAAATTTACCACGGCATGTCGATGCCTCTCCATGACAGCATGCCAAGTTTCATGAATTTCAGACGAGCTTTGGATTTACTAGAATTTAAAAACCAGGTATCTCAATGCTTGCGGCCGAGTGACGGTGGCAGGGTGTTTGACATTCATTCTCATTTCTTGCATGGGACCTAAGCAGGCAACCAAGGACACGGATTTGAATTTTCAACTAATTTATATGTATTAGAGCATGTGCCTGTAGTTCAAATTTGAATTATGCACATGAATGCATAGAGAACTCAGTTAATGTATAAAAATGTCCAAGCAAACCCCGAAAAATCACAAAAATTTACACAACACTCCTGTTGTTCTATGTTGACACTAGGAAAAATTTGAAATCGAGAAGAGGCAACGGATATCGTTTCGTCCAGAAAGGTGAAACGTTCCCTACCGAAACCATCACACTTGTTGTGAGAAGCTCTGGTTTATGAGAAGCTTATACCCAAACCTGCCCCAAATGGGACAAAATTTTACCACGGCATGTTGATGCCACTCCATGATAGGATGCCAAGTTTCATGAATTTCAGACGAATTTTGGATTTACTAGAATTACAAAAGCAAGTACGTCGACGTTTGCCGGAGAGCCACGGTGCTGTGGTGTTCGAATTTCATCCCCATTTCTTGCATGGGACATAAGAATAAACCCATGGACACATATATGATTTTACAACCCATGTTGGTGCACCGGAGAATGTGCATGTAGTTTAATTTTGAATTGTGCATCTGAAATGGCTAGAAAACTAATTTAATGTATAAAATGTTCAAATGAACCCTGAATAATTCCAATTCTTTTACGACACACATATAGTTGCATGTTCATTGCAGATAAAAGGTCTAGCAATTCAAACACCGTCCATTGCCGCTGTGACCCCAATATGTAATTCAAATCAAGATAAAAAATCAAGTAGATCACACACAGTTTATTATCACCAACCGTGTGAGATGCAGCACAAAATATCCTGGAGCACCGTCGATGTATAGTATGCCTATGGCTTACGCGAGAAGGTGCGTTGGCTATAGTCCACAGTCGGCGTCTCAAGCACACTAGCTCGCTCCCCAAATATCATTTCACTATTCAATCATCGCCGGTGAAAGATGGGCACGTGGACCCGCGTCGTGAGGGCAACTTCGGTGGCCCACTCCGGCGAGAGCGCGGCCGCAACCGCCATGCGCGTGCTAATAAGGTGCATGAGCGCGGCCGCAATCTGCGACCAGGCGGCCAAGGCAGCCCAAATGGCCGATGTTGCTTCTCAGGTGGCGGCAGCAACATCTGCCTCGGGGATAGCAACTGGCGAGAGCGGCACAACAGCTGTCCGTTCCGCAGCGGCGGCCTTAGCCCTGATGGAGGCCGCCCACGACCATGTCGAGGCCACCCACGCCCAACTTGTGGCGGTCACCGCACAAATCGAACGAAGCTTCTCCGACAACGGTCGGCAACCCACGGCCGAAGAGTTGGCAATCGCCAAGAGCGTTCGAGCAGCCATCCGTTCCTCCGCTGCATACCTTGCAACGAGGGAGCCCGTCCAAGCGCAGATCATGGCCGCCCACGCCTAGCTTGTGGCGGCCTTTTCAAAAGAGATGACAGATGCGTATGGCGAGATGCTTGCCGAGTATGGTGCGATGGATGCCATGGAGCCCCTTCCCCAGGAGACCGTTGATACGTCTCCATCGTATCTATAATTTTTGATTGTTTCATGCCAATATTATACCACTTTCACATACTTTTGGAAACTTTTTATATGATTTATTGGACTAACCTATTGATCCAGTGCCCAGTGCCAGTTCCTGTTTTCTGCATGTTTTTTGTATTGCAGAGTATCCATATCAAACGAAGTCCAAATGCAATAAAATTTCACGAAGAATTATTTTGGAATATATGTGATTTTTGGGAGTTGGAATCATCGCAAACGGAGGCCCACACAGCCCACAAGACACCAGGGCGCGCCAGAGGCCCCTGGCGTGCCGTGGTGGGTTGTGCCCTCCTCGAACGTCGGTTGGGCCTCTACTTCGGGCGCAAGGGAGCTTATATCTGGAAAAAATCGTGTTAAAATCTCAGCACAATTGGAGTTACGGATCTCCCGGAATATAAGAAACGGTTTTCGGCCAGATCAGGGGAACGTGAAACAGAAGAGAACGGAGAGGGAGATCCAATCTCGGAGGGGCTCTCGCCCCTCCCATGCCATGGAGACCAAGGACCATAGGGGGAGCTCTCCTCCCATCTAGGGGGGAGGCCAAGGAAGAAGAAGAAGGAGGGGGGCTCTCTCCCCCTCGTTTCCGATGGCGCCGGGGTGCCGCCGGGGGCAACGATCGGGACGGCGATCTACATCAACAATCTTGCTACCGTCAACACCAACCTTTCTCCCCCTCTATGCAGCGGTGTAACACCTCTTCCCCCTGCTGTAATCTCTACTTAAACATGGTGCTCAACTCCATATATTATTTCCCAGTGATCTATGGTTATCCTATGATGTTTGAGTAGATCCGTTTTGTCCTGTGGGTTAATCGTGATCTTCGTTGGTATGATTGTATATTTTATTTATGGTGCTGTCCTACGGTGTCCGTCTCGCGCAAACGTGAAGGCCCCCTGCTGTAGGGTGTTGCAATATGTTCATGGTTCGCTTATGGTGGATTGCGAGAGTGACATAAACTTAAACCCGAGTAGGTGGGGTATGACGTATGGGAGTAAAGAGGACTTGATACTTAATGCTATGGTTGGGTTTCACGACCTTAATGATCTTTAATAGTGGTGGATGCTTGCTAGAGTTCCGATCATAAGTGCATATGATCCAAGTAGAGAAAGTATGTTAGCTCATGCCTCTCCCTCATATAAAGTTACAAGAATGATTACCGGAACTTGTTATCGATTGCCTAGGGACAAATAACTTTCTTGTTGACAAAAGCTCTCTACTAAAACTAACTTAGTTGTGTCTTTATCTAAACAGCCCCTAGATTTTATTTACGTGCTCTTTATTATCTTGCAAACCTATTCTATCACACCTACAAAGTACTTCTAGTTTCATACTTGTTATAGGTAAAGCGAACGTCAAGCATGCGTAGAGTTTTATCGGTGGTTGATAGAACTTGAGGGAATATTTGTTCTACCTTTAGCTCCTGGTTGGGTTCGACACTCTTACTTATCGAAAGAGGCTACAATTGATCCCCTATACTTGTGGGTTATCAAGACCTTTTTCTGGCATCGTTACCGAGGAGCAATAGCGTGGGGTGAATATTCTCGTGTGTGCTTGTTTGCTTTATCTCTAAGTAGTTTTTATTTTCCGTTCTAAGTTGTCCTCTATCTTTAGTTATGGATATGGAACACGAAACACCAAAAAAATTAGATGGGTAATCTCCTAAAACCCTCGATCCTTGTTATGTGAAAGATGTTATGCATTGCTTTGATAATCCTGAGGAAACCCCATTCAACTATATAATGGGAGTAACGTTGGATCAACGTGAATATTTTAGGGATTATCGCTTGACACAAAAAGGGAAACTTTTATGGGATCAAATTTGTATGTTGCATTGGTATGCTCGGGATTTATGCTTGAGATATGATTATACTTGTTGCTCTAGGATGAAGGCTCCACACCTTCCCTTTTCATGTGAATTTAATGATAATGAAACCTTGGCTTCGTATGCTAATGGTATATATGATTACTATGATGTGGAACGAATAGAAGAATTTGTTGATTTTAAGGGTGCTTATGAAATTGAATCTTTGTTTGAAAAGTATGAAGCTTTTGATGATGATGTTTATAGACCTAAAAATCTTGCTATCCTTAAATATTGCTATGAAATTATAAATACAATTATGATATTGATGTATTTATTGAGAATAACTCCGTTGTCCAAGAAGATACTAATATTTTGCAGGAGTCTATGGAAGAAGAAATTGATGAAACTGTGAGCTCATTGGATGAAAAAGATGATGAGGGGAGCAAAGAACAAACGGAGGAAGAACGGATTAGCTACCGTGCCCACCTTCTAATGAGAGTAACTCTTCAACTCATACATTATTTAATGCTCCTTCGTTCTTACCGAAGGATGAATGCTATGATAATTGCTATGATCCCGTTGATTCTTTTGAAATATCCCTTTTTGATGAACTTGATGCTTGATATGCTTGTGGCCAAGATGCCAATATGAATGATGTTTATGGAGATGAACTTGCTATTGTTCCTTATGTTAAACATGAAATTGTTACTATTGCACCCACACATGATAGTCCTATTATCTTTTTGAATTCTCCAAACTACACTATATCGGAGAAGTTTGCACTTGTTAAGGATTATATTGATGGGTTGCCTTTCACCGTTGCACATGATGATTTTGATGAATATAATATGCATGTGCTTGCTGCCCCTACTTGCAATTATTTTGAGAGAGGAACTACATCTCCGCCTCTTTATGTTTCCAACACAAAAAATTTGCAAGAAACTGTTTATGCTATGCATTGGCCTTTACTTGATGTGCATGAATTGTTCTTGTATGACATGCCAATGCATTGGAAGAGAGTTAGACTTCTTCATTGCATGATATATGTTGCTTTGTGCTCACTACTAAATGCTAAATCATTGTTGATTCAAATTGGCTTTGATATACCTTGGGATCCGGGTGGATCCATTACTTGAGCACTTTATGCCTAGCTTAATGGCTTTAAAGAAAGCGCTGCCAGGGAGACAACCCGGAAGTTTTATAGAGTCATTTATTTCTTTTGAGTGCTTTTATAAAGTTTAAAAACAAAAAAAATATAGAGGGGAACACAAAACTTTTCAAAAAGGAAAGTGAAAGTGAGAGAGACAAGCATTGTTGAAGTGGGGAAGCTCCTTGAACTTTGTTCATGCTCACGAAAACTTTGTGAATCTTAATTATAGAAAAATTTCAACAAAAATAATTATCCCCTTGTACAATTCCATTGTATTATAAAAATAATGTGCCAAGATTTGCCTTTAGGATGATTAGATTGCTTGTTGGTTTGTGCGGTGCAAAACAGAAACTTTGGCTGTAGTGCGCGATTTTATATTTTTTACTGGAACGTTAAACGGTTCTGAAAATTTTTGCTCTGTCTTTATATACAAATTTTTTATTTTTACTATTTTTTCAGAATTTTTAGAGTTACAGAAGTATGGTGGATGTTCGAATCTTTACAGACTGTCCTGTTTTCACAGATTGCTGTTATAGCCTCATTATTTGCGTATGTTTGTATTCTTGTTGAAGCCTCCTTGACTTGGGGCCATAGAATTGTGATAGCATACAGTGGATAATGTTTTCTTATAATTATACAATAATGTTACAGCAGTACATGATGGGATTTCATTGCCATATTCACTAACCCCGCCACTAAAAGTTCGGTTAAGTTTTGTGTGGATGAAGTGTTCGAAGATCGAGGAGGTCTCGATGTGAGGAGAAGGAGGAGAGGAAAGAGCTCAAGCTTGGGGATGACCAAGTCACCCCAAGTAAATATTCAAGGAGACTCAAGCGTCTAAGCTTGGGGATGCCCCTGAAGGCATCCCATCTTTCTTCAACAAGTATCAGTATGTTTTCGGTTTCGTTTCGTTCATGTGATATGTGCGAACCTTGGAGCGTCTTTTGCTTTTAGTTTTCATTTTTCTTTTATGCACCATGCTGGTATGAGATAGTCCATGGTTTATTTGTAGAATGCTCATTGCACTTCACTTATATCTTTTGAGTATGGCCTTGTAGAATGCTTCGTTGCACTTCACTTATATCATTTGAAGTTTGGATTGCCTGTTTCTCTTCATATAGAAAACCGTTGTTTGTAGAATGCTCTTTTGCTTCACTTATATATATTAGTGCATGGTCTTTTGTAGAAAGAATTAAACTCTCATGCTTCACTTATATCTATTTAGAGAGTCAAAAGGAATTGGTCAATTGCATGGTTAGTCATAAAATCCTACATAAAACTTATGGATCACTGAATATGATATGTTTGATTCCTTGCAATAGTTTTGCGATATAGAGATGATAATATGTGGGAGGTACTAGTAAACAGTTGTGGTTAGTAAGAATATTGGTGTTAAGGTTTGTGATTCCCGAAGCATGAACGTATAGTCTCTCGTTATGCTATGATGTTGGAGCATGATTTATTATTGATTGTCCTCCTTATGAGTGGCGGTCGGGGACGAGCGATGGTCTTTTCCTACCAATCTATCCCCCTAGGGGCATGCGTAGTAGTACTTTGCTTCGAGGGCTAATAAACTTTTGCAATAAGTATATGAGTTCTTTATGACTAATGTGAGTCCATGGATTATACACACTCTTACCTTTCCGCAATTTGCTAGCCTCTACGGTACCGTGCATTGCCCTTTCTCACATCGAGACGTGGTGCAAACTTCGCCGGTGCATCCAAACCCCATGATATGATACGCTCTATCACACATAAGCCTTATTATATCTTCCTCAAAACAGCCACCATACCTACCTATTATGGCTTTTCCATGGCCATTCCGAGATATATTGCCATGCAACTTCCACCGCTTCCATTTGATGACTTGAGCATTCATTGTCATATTGCTTTGCATGATCATATAGCTGACATAGTAGTTGTGGCTCAGGCACCGTTCATCATTTTTCATACATGTTATGCTAGATCATTGCACATCCTGGTACATTGCCAGCGGCATTCATATAGAGTCATATTTTGTCATAGGTATCGAGTTGTAATTTTTATTTCTTTTGAGTTATAAGTAAATAGAAGTGTGATGATCATCATTATTCATTTTTAGAGCAGTGCCCCAGTGAGGAAAGGATGATGGAGAGTATGATCCCCCCACAAGTTGGGATGAGACTCCGGACAATGAGAGAAAAAAATAGAAAAAGAAAAAAATAAAGAAAATAAAGAGAAAAAAGAAAAAAGGAAAAAAAGAAAAAATAATAAACAAAGAGAGAAGGGGCACTGTTAGTATCCTTTACCACACTTGTGCTTCAAAGTAGCACCATGTTTTTCATTTGGAGAGTCTCCTATGTTGTCACTTTCATATACTAGTGGAAAATTTTCATTATAGGATTAGATACACACCCACTTAGTTTTCATATTGAGCTTTCATACACTTATAGCTCTTAGTGCATCCGTTGCATGGCAATCCCTACTCCTCACATTGATATCGATTGATGGGCATCTCCATAGCCCGTTGGTTAGCCGCGTCGGTGTGAGACTTTCTTACTTTTTGTCTTCTTTATATTTACCCCTATCATCATACTCTATTCCACCCGTAGTGCTATATCCATGGCTTGCGCTCATGTATTGCGTGAGAGTTGAAAAGGTTGAAGCACGTTAAAAAGTATGAACCAATTGCTCGGCTTGTCATCGGGGTTGTGCATGATAAATACTTTGTGTTAAGAAGACAGAGCATAACAAGACTATATGATTTTGTAGGGATAACTTTCTTTAGCGTTGATATTTTGAAAGACATGATTGTTTGTTGGGATGCTTGAGTATTGATGTCTTTATTTGAAATTATAGACTATTGCTTTGAATCACTTATGTCTTAATATTCATGCCATGATTAGATATATGATCAAGTTTATGCTAGGTAGCATTCCACATCAAAAATTATCTTTTTTTATCATTTACCTGCTCGAGGACGAGCAGGAATTAAGCTTGGGGATGCTGATACGTCTCCGTCGTATCTATAATTTTTGATTGTTTCATGTCAATATTATACCACTTTCACATACTCTTGGCAACTTTTTATATGATATATTGGACTAACCTATTGATCCAGTGCCCAGTGCCAGTTCCTGTTTTCGGCATGTTTTTTGTATCGCACAGTATCCATATCAAACGAAGTCCAAATGCAATAAAATTTCACTAAGAATTATTTTGGAATATATGTGATTTTTGGGAGTTGGAATCACCGCAAACGGAGGCCCACACAGCCCACAAGAAATCAGGGCGCGCCAGAGGCCCCTGGCATGCCGTGGTGGGCTGTGCCCTCCTCGAACGTCGGTTGGGGCTCTACTTCGGGCGCAAGGGGGCTTATATCCAGAAAAAATCGTGTTAAAATCTCAGCGCAATCGGAGTTACGGATCTCCCGGAATATAAGAAACGGTTTTTGGCCAGATCAGGGGAACGCGAAACAGAAGAGCACAGAGAGGGAGATCGAATCTCGGAGGGGCTCTCGCCCCTCCCATGCCATGGAGACCAATGACCAGAGGGGGAACTCTCCTCCCATCTAGGGGGGAGGCCAAGGAAGAAGAAGAAGGAGGGGGGCTCTCTCCCCCTCGCTTCCGGTGGCGCCGGAGTGCCGCCGGGGGCAACGATCGGGACCGCGATCTACATCAACAATCTTGCTACCGTCAACACCAACCTTTCTCCCCCTCTATGTAGTGGTGTAACACTTCTTCCCCCCGCTGTAATCTTAACTTAAACATGGTGCTCAACTCCATATATTATTTCCCAATGATCTATGGTTATCCTATGATGTTTGAGTAGATCCGTTTTGTCCTGTGGGTTAATCATGATCTTGGTTGGTATAATTGTATACTTTATTTATGGTGCTGTCCTACGGTGCCCTCCATCTCGCGCAAACATGAGGGGGCCCCGCTGTAGGGTGTTGCAATATGTTCATGGTTCGCTTATGGTGGGTTGCGAGAGTGACAGAAACTTAAACCCGAGTAGGTGGGGTATGACGTATGGGAGTAAAGAGGACTTGATACTTAATGCTATGGTTGGGTTTCATGACCTTAATGATCTTTAGTAGTGGTGGATGCTTGCTAGAGTTCCAATCATAAGTGCATATGATCCAAGTAGAGAAAGTATGTTAGCTCATGCCTCTCCCTCATATAAAGTTACAAGAATGATTACCGGAACTTATTATCGATTGCCTAGGGACAAATAACTTTCTTGTTGACAAAAGCTCTCTACTAAAATTAACTTAGTTTTGTCTTTATCTAAACATCCCCTAGATTTTATTTATGTGCTATTTATTATCTTACAAACCTATTCTATCACACCTACAAAGTACTTCTAGTTTCATACTTATTCTAGGTAAAGCGAACGTCAAGCGTGCGTAGAGTTGTATCGGTGGTTGATAGAACTTGAGGGAATATTTGTTCTACCTTTAGCTCCTCATTGGGTTCAACACTCTTACTTATCGAAAGAGTCTACAATTGATCCCCTTTACTTGTGGGTTATCAACTGTCGGGCGCGAGCTGGACATGGAGGCGGCGGCGGAGATCGACGAGCACCAGCCGTAGTACTAGTACTCTTTGTTTTGTTTAATTAAGAGTGTTGGTCTTTAATTTTTTAGAGTAATGTTTAGGTCAGCTAGCTCTGTTTAATTGCTGAACTTGCTCGATTAAGAAGTGTGGGTGTGCTGTAGTCTCCTTTGTGTACCCGAATTATGCAATGACGTGGATGACCACTGTAACCATGGAAATTCGAACCAAAATTTTTGACGTTCAAACTCATCACACACGGGTTAAGCTATCTGAATCGTTTATGATGTTCACATATCGTACACAGTTGTGAATAAGGGACCGTGTCTGATGACACTTTGCGCGCCAGTTTTTGGCTGAAGCAATTCCAAATTTTCGGCTTCCGCGGAAATATCTACCTCCCCGCCCCTCCCCCTTACTAAAAGCCACATTTTCCCTGTTTCCGCCTTCCTTTCCAAGTTGAAACCTTCACTCCTTGCTTGCAGCGCCGCCTCCTCATCGGCGACCCTCCTTCACGCCACTCGGCCTCGCCTATCCAGGTAGGTAATCCACACCCGACCCCCATCCTCCTCCTTCCACATCCCACATGCCTCGACCGTCGGCGCAAGCGCGACACATTCCACCCAAATCACCGACCCCTCCACCAAATAAGCGCCGCCCTAAGCCATGGTGCACACAGTATAGCCAGGATCTCAAGGAGCATTTGGCAGCGGAGAAGCAAATCACGGCCACACACGCGGATGAGGTCGCGATGGCTGCCATTCGTGCCGACCCCCAGATCTTGGAGGAGCACCTTGCTATTTGCTAGCTACGCCGGTTAAGCATGCTCAGTTTACCCGTTGCGTGTGCTGCTCCTGCCCTTCCTTCACAAATTCTAGTGAATTGTGCTATCTAATTGTACCATGCAATCTGTTGCTCTAGTGTATATGTTCTATATGTCGTGCAGTGTGGTGCTCACTTATTAACTGTTTTGTTAATTAGTTGTCGTCTTCAGTTAACTGTTTGGTTCAATTCTGCAAATGTGATCTTCAATTCTTCAGGCTGCAATTTTGTATTGTGTTCCATGTGAGAAATAAATCGAATTTATCTTTACAAAATACATGAGAAACGAATACAATTGCTATATTTCCAAGTTGCCAAGCATGCTTGGTTTGGTTATACATTGTGCAATGTGGTGCTCAGTTAACGTTTGGTTCATTTGTGTTGTGGTGTTTAGTTAACTGTTTGGTTCAATTCTGCAATGCGATGTTCAATAGTTGTGGGTGCATTCTGTTATTGTATACCATGTGAGGAATAAATTGAATTTGGTTGTAGTAAATATATGAGAAACAAATACAATTGCTATATTTCCAAGTTGTTAAGCATGCTTGGTTTGGTTAACTGTCTGATCTTCGATTAGGAGTATGTTATATTGTGCAATGTGGTGCTCAGTTAATGTTTGGTTCATTTATTGTGGTGTTTAGTTAACTGCTTGGTTCAATTCTGCAATGCGATGTCCAATTGTCGTGGGTAGAATTTTGTATTGTTGTGCATGTGAGGAATAAATTGAATTTGGCTGCACTTAATACATGAGAAACATATACAAGTGCTATATTTCCTAGTTCTTAATCATGCTTGGTTTGGATAAATGGGTTTTCCATGTGGCTTCTATTAATCTGATGAATCTGTAATGTGCTTATTTTTCATCAACATATTTTACTGATAGCATGCGAACCCTTACTTAACCTGATGACTAACTACCTTATATGTGTTGCATGGAAACAATGGGAAGCACTGAGGTTTACAATCGAGGTTAGCACGTGCACGGTCTGTTGTCTAATAGCACATTATTGTGCAATTGCAGGAACCATTCTAATATTTAGGTTTTTAACAATTTGGTCTTGCACATGTAGGTCCTGCTGTCAGAGGTTTTGACCCATTGTTCGACCCTTTTTGCATATGGGAAATGAGTTGTCCATGAATATCAATCAAATCAAGAAACTCAGAAAGATGGTTAGGATAAAGAAATTAGCGACAAAAAACAACAAGATCTTTGTCTGCACAATGAAGAAGACATTAGTTCACTACAAGATGGTACTAACTATTATACCTTGCCTTTTTTATTTCTTTGCCCCATATCCAATATAGAGAAGATATTTATGCACATCCTTGTTTTCAGGACTTTCCAAAGCAGTTCACTGATGATTACCTCTCAAACCACCTCTATGGTCAGGAGGCGAGGAATGTTTTCATACAACACACACGGTTCAATATTGAAGTGTTCCTGAAGAGGATGAAGGACGGACGGTCAGTCATCCACATGCACTGGCCTACAGTTGCAAAGACCTTCAACACGAATGAAGGCTCAATATTCACCTTCCGCTTCAGCAGTTTTCCATATAAGATGCATCTGTCTATATACCTGTTGGGGATCGTAGCAGAAATTAAAATTTTCTACGCATCACCAAGATCAATCTATGGAGTTTACTAGCAACGAGAGGGGAGGAGTGCATCTACATACCCTTGTATATCGCGAGCGGAAGCGTTCAAGAGAACGGGGTTGATGGAGTCGTACTCGTCGTGATCCAAATCACCGATGATCCAAGCGCCGAACGGACGGCACCTCCGCGTTCAACACACGTACGGAGCGGTGACGTCTCCCACGCCTTGATCTAGCAAGGAGGAGGGAGAGGTTGAGGAAGAAGGCTCCAACAGCAGCACAACGGCGTGGTGGTGGTGGAGTGACAGTTCTCCGGCAGGGCTTCGCCAAGCGCACACGGAGGAGGAGAGGTGTTGGGGAGGGGAGGGGCTGCGCCTTGGATGTCGTGCTGCAGCCCTCCCCTCACCCCTCTATTTATAGGGAGAAGGGGGAAGGGGGCCAGCCCCTCTAGATGGGATCTAGAGGGGGGCGGCGGCCAAGGGGGAGGTGGCTTGCCCCCCAAGCAAAGGGGGGCGCCCCCCTTTAGGGTTTCCCCCAAACCCTAGGCGCATGGGCCCTAGGGGGGTTGGCGCCCAGCCCACTAAGGGCTGGTTCCCTTCCACCTACAGCCCCTAAGGCCCTCCGGGGCAGGTGGACCCTCCCGGTGGACCCCCGGAACCCCTCCGGTGGTCCCGGTACAATACCGGTATACCGCCGAATATTTCCGGTGACCGTATGGTGACTTCCCATATATAAATCTTTACCTCCGGACCATTCCGGAACTCCTCGTGACGTCCAGGATCTCATCCGGGACTCCGAACAACATTCGGTAATCACATACAAACCTTCCTTATAACCCTAGCGTCATCGAACCTTAAGTGTGTAGACCCTACGGGTTCGGGAATCATGCAGACATGACCGAGACACCTCTCTAGCCAATAACCAACAGCGGGATCTGGATACCCATGTTGGCTCCCACATGTTCCACGATGATCTCATCGGATGAACCACGATGTCGAGGATTAAAGCAATCTCGTATACAATTCCCTTTGTCAATCGGTACGTTACTTGCTCGAGATTCGATCGTCGGTATCCCAATACCTCGTTCAATCTCGTTACCGGCAAGTCACTTTACTCGTTCCGTCATGCATAATCCCGTGACTAACTACTTAGTCCCATTGAGCTCATTATGATGATGCAATACCGAGTGGGCCCAGAGATACCTCTCCGTCATACGGAGTGACAAATCCCAGTCTCGATCTGAGCCAACCCAACAGACACTTTCAGAGATACCTGTAGTGCACCTTTATAGCCACCCAGTTACGTTGTGACGTTTGGTACACCCAAAGCATTCCTACGGTATCCGGGAGTTGCACGATCTCATGGTCTAAGGAAATGATACTTGACATTAGAAAAGCTTCAGCAAACGAACTACATGATCTAGTGCTATGCTTAGGATTGGGTCTTGTCCATCACATCATTCTCCTAATGATGTGATCCCGTTATCAATGACATCCAATGTCCATGGTCAGGAAACCGTAACCATCTATTGATCAATGAGCTAGTCAACTAGAGGCTCACTAGAGACATGTTATGTTCTATGTGTTCACACATGTATTACGATTTCCGGATAACACAATTATAGCATGAACAATAGACAATTATCATGAACAAGGAAATATAATAATAACCATTTTATTATTGCCTCTAGGGCATATTTCTAACAGTCTCCCACTTGCACTAGAGTCAATAATCTAGTTACATTGTGATGAATCGTACACCCATAGAGTTCTGGTGTTGATCATGTTTTGCCCGTGGAAGAGGTTTAGTCAGCGGATCTGCGACATTCAAATCCGTATGTACTTTACAAATATCCATGTCCCCATTTTGAACATTTTCACGAATGGAGTTGAAGCGACGCTTGATGTGCCTGGTCTTCTTGTGAAACCTGGGCTCCTTGGCAAGGGCAATAGCTCCAGTGTTGTCACAGAAGAGAGTCATCGGCCCCGATGCATTGGGAATAACTCCTAGGTTGGCAATGAACTCCTTCATCCAGATTGCTTCATGTGCTGCCTCCGAGGCTGCCATGTACTCCGCTTCACATGTAGATCCCGCCACGACGCTTTGCTTGCAATTGCACCAGCTGACTGCCCCACCATTCAAAATATACACGTATCCGGTTTGTGACTTAGAGTCATCCAGATCTGTGTCGAAGCTAGCATCGACGTAACCCTTTACGACGAGCTCTTCGTCACCTCCATAAACGAGAAACATATCCTTAGTCCTTTTCAGGTACTTCAGGATGTTCTTGACCGCTGTCCAGTGTTCCATGCCGGGATTAATTTGGTACCTTCCTACCAAACTTACGGCAAGGTTTACATTAGGTCTGGTACACAGCATGGCATACATAATAGACCCTATGGCCGAGGCATAGGGGACGACACTCATCTTTTCTCTATCTTCTGTCGTGGTCGGGCATTGAGCCATGCTCAATCTCACACCTTGCAATACAGGCAAGAACCCCTTCTTGGACTGATCCATATTGAACTTCTTCAATATCTTGTCAAGGTATGTGCTTTGTGAAAGACCTATGAGGCGTCTCGATCTATCTCTATAGATCTTGATGCCTAATATGTAAGCAGCTTCTCCAAGGTCCTTCATTGAAAAACACTTATTCAAGTAGGCCTTTATACTTTCCAAGAATTCTATATCATTTCCCATCAATAGTATGTCATCCACATATAATATGAGAAATGCTACAGAGCTCCCACTCACTTTCTTGTAAACACAGGCTTCTCCATAAGTCTGTGTAAACCCAAACGCTTTGATCATCTCATCAAAGCGAATGTTCCAACTCCGAGATGCCTGCACCAGCCCATAGATTGAGCGCTGGAGCTTGCATACTTTGTTAGCATTCTTAGGATCGACAAAACCTTCCGGCTGCATCATATACAATTCTTCCTTAAGGAAGCCGTTAAGGAATGCCGTTTTGACGCCCATTTGCCATATTTCATAATCGTAGAATGCGGCAATTGCTAACATGATTCGGATGGACTTCAGCTTCGCTACGGGTGAGAAGGTCTCATCGTAGTCAACTCCTTGAACTTGTCGATAACCCTTAGCGACAAGTCGAGCTTTATAGATGGTAACATTTCCATCCGCGTCCGTCTTCTTCTTAAAGATCCATTTATTTTCTATCGCTCGCCGGTCATCGGGCAAGTCTGTCAAAGTCCACACTTTGTTTTCATACATGGATCCTATCTCGGATTGCATGGCTTCAAGCCATTTGTTGGAATCTGGACCCGCCATTGCTTCTTCATAGTTCGAAGGTTCACCGTTGTCCAACAACATGATTTCCAGGACAGGGTTGCCGTACCACTCTGGTGCGGAACGTGTCCTTGTGGACCTACAAAGTTCAGTGGTAACTTGATCATGATCGTCATCATTAACTTCCTCTCTAGTCAGTGCAGGCACCACAGAAACATTTTCTTGTGCTGCGCTACTTTCCGGTTCGAGAGGGGTCATCTCATCAAGTTCAACTTTCCTCCCACTTACTTCTTTCGAGAGAAACTCTTTCTCCAGAAAGGACCCGTTCTTGGCAACGAAGATTTTTCCTTCGGATCTGAGGTAGAAGGTATACCCAATGGTTTCCTTAAGGTATCCTATGAAGACGCAATTTTCCGACTTGGGTTCGAGCTTTTCAAGTTGAAGTTTCTTGACATAAGCATCGCATCCCCAAACTTTAAGAAACGACATCTTAGGTTTCTTTCCAAACCATAATTCATACGGTGTCGTCTCAACGGATTTCGACGGAGCCCTATTTAAAGTGAATGCGGCAGTCTCTAAAGCATAACCCCAGAATGATAGCGGTAGATCGGTAAGAGACATCATAGATCGCACCATATCCAATAGAGTGCGATTACGACGTTCGGACACACCATTACGCTGAGGTGTTCTAGGCGGCGTGAGTTGTGAAACAATTCCACATTTCCTTAAGTGTGTGCCAAATTCGTGACTCAAATATTCTCCTCCACGATCTGATCGTAAGAACTTTATTTTCCTGTCACGTTGATTCTCAACCTCACTCTGAAATTCTTTGAACTTTTCAAAGGTCTCAGACTTGTGTTTCATTAAGTAGACATACCCATATCTACTCAAGTCATCAGTGAGGGTGAGAACATAACGATAGCCACCGCGAGCCTCAACGCTCATTGGACCGCACACATCAGTATGTATGATTTCCAATAAGTTGGTTGCTCGCTCCATTGTTCCGGAGAACGGAGTCTTGGTCATTTTGCCCATGAGGCATGGTTCGCACGTGTCAAATGATTCATAATCAAGAGACTCCAAAAGTCCATCTGCATGGAGCTTTTTCATGCGTTTGACACCAATGTGACCAAGGCGGCAGTGCCACAAGTATGTGGGACTATCATTATCAACCTTACATTTCTTATCATTCACACTATGAATATGTGTAACATCACGTTCGAGATTCATTAAGAATAAACCATTGACCAGCGGGGCATGACCATAAAACATATCTCTCATATAAATAGAACAACCATTATTCTCGGATTTAAATGAGTAGCCATCTCGCATTAAACGAGATCCTGATACAATGTTCATGCTTAAAGCTGGCACTAAATAACAATTATTGAGGTTTAAAACTAGTCCCGTAGGTAAATGTAGAGGTAGCGTGCCGACGGCGATCACATCGACCTTGGAACCATTTCCGACGCGCATCGTCACCTCGTCCTTCGCCAGTCTCCGCTTATTCCGCAGCTCCTGCTTTGAGTTACCAATATGAGCAACCGCACCGGTATCAAATACCCAGGAGCTACTACGAGCGCTGGTTAGGTACACATCTATAACATGTATATCACATATACCTTTGGTATTGCCGGCCTTCTTATCCGCTAAGTACTTGGGGCAGTTCCGCTTCCAGCGACCGTTTCCCTTGCAATAAAAGCACTCAGTCTCAGGCTTGGGTCCATTCTTTGTCTTCTTCCCGGCAGCTTGCTTACCGGGCGCGGCAACTCCCTTGCCGTCTTTCTTGAAGTTATTCTTGCCCTTGCCTTTCTTGAACTTAGTGGTTTTATTCACCATCAACACTTGATGTTCCTTTTTGATCTCCACCTCCGCTGATTTCAGCATTGAATATACCTCAGGAATGGTCTTTTCCATCCCCTGCATATTGAAGTTCATCACAAAGCTCTTGTAGCTAGGTGGGAGCGACTGAAGGATTCTGTCAATGACCGCGTCATCCGGGAGATTAACTCCCAGCTGAGACAAGCGGTTGTGCAACCCAGACATTTTGAGTATGTGTTCGCTGACGGAACTATTCTCCTCCATCTTACAACTGTAGAGCTTGTCGGAGACTTCATATCTCTTGACCCGGGCATGAGCTTGGAAAACCATTTTCAGCTCTCGGAACATCTCATATGCTCCGTGCTGCTCAAAACGCTTTTGGAGCCCCGGTTCTAAGCTGTAAAGCATGCCGCACTGAACCAGGGAGTAATCATCACTACGTGATTGCCAGGCGTTCAGAACGTCTTGAGTTGCTGGGAAAACAGGTGCATCACCTAGCGGTGCTTCAAGGACATATGCTTTCTTGGTAGCTATGAGGATAATCCTCAGGTTACGGACCCAGTCCGTGTAGTTGCTACCATCGTCTTTCAGCTTGGTTTTCTCTAGGAACGCGTTGAAGTTGAGGGCAACATTAGCGTGGGCCATTTGATCTACAAGACATATTGTAAAGGTTTTTAGACTAAGTTCATGATAATAAAGTTCATCTAATCAAATTATTAACGAACTCCCACTCAGACAGACATCCCTCTAGTCATATAAGTGATACATGATCCGAGTCAACTAGGCCGTGTCCGATCATCACGTGAGACGGACTAGTCATCGTCGGTGAACATCTTCATGTTGATCGTATCTGCTATACGACTCATGTTCGACCTTTCGGTCTCTTGTGTTCCGAGGCCATGTCTGTACATGCTAGGCTCGTCAAGTCAACCTAAGTGTATTGCGTGTGTAAATCTGGCTTACACCCGTTGTATGCGAACGTTAGAACCTATCACACCCGATCATCACGTGGTGCTTCGGAACAACGAACCTTCGCAACGGTGCACAGTTAGGGGGAACACTTTCTTGAAATTTTAGCAAGGGATCATCTTATTTATGCTACCGTCGTTCTAAGCAAATAAGATGTAAAACATGATAAACATCACATGCAATCAAATAGTGACATGATATGGCCAATATCATTTTGCTCCTTTTGATCTCCATCTTCGGGGCGCCATGTTCATCATCGTCACGGGCATGACACCATGATCTCCATCATCGTGTCTTCATGAAGTTGTCTCGCCAATTATTACTTCTACTACTATGGCTAACGGTTAGCAATAAAGTAAAGTAATTACATGACGTTTCAGTTGACACGCAGGTCATAAATAAATTAAGACAACTCCTAGGCTCCTGCCGGTTGTCATACTCATCGACATGCAAGTCGTGATTCCTATTACAAGAACATGATCAATCTCATACATCACATATATCATTCATCACATCCTTCTGGCCATATCACATCACCTAACACTTGCTGCAAAAACAAGTTAGACGTCCTCTAATTGTTGTTGCAAACTTTTACGTGGCTGCTATAGGTTTCTAGCAAGAACGATTCTTACCTACACCAAAACCACAACGTGATATGCCAATTTCTATTTACCCTTCATAAGGACCCTTTTCATCGAATCCGATCCGACTAAAGTGGGAGAAACAGACACCCGCTGGCCACCTTATGCAACTAGTGCATGTCAGTCGGTGGAACCTGTCTCACGTAAGCCTACGTGTAAGGTCGGTCCGGGCCGCTTTATCCCACGATGCCGCCGAATCAAGATAAGACTAGTAACGGCAAGTAAATTGACAAAATCAACGCCCACAACAACTTGTGTTCTACTCGTGCATAGACACTACGCATAGACCTGGCTCTGATACCACTGTTGGGGATCGTAGCAGAAATTAAAATTTTCTACGCATCACCAAGATCAATCTATGGAGTTTACTAGCAACGAGAGGGGAGGAGTGCATCTACATACCCTTGTAGATCGCGAGCGGAAGCGTTCAAGAGAACGGGGTTGATGGAGTCGTACTCGTCGTGATCCAAATCACCGATGATCCAAGCGCCGAACGGACGGCACCTCCGCGTTCAACACACGTATGGAGCGGTGACGTCTCCCACGCCTTGATCCGGCAAGGAGGAGGGAGAGGTTGAGGAAGAAGGCTCCAACAGCAGCACGACGGCGTGGTGGTGGTGGAGTGACAGTTCTCCGGCAGGGCTTCGCCAAGCGCACGCGGAGGAGGAGAGGTGTTGGGGAGGGGAGGGGCTGTGCCTTGGATGTCGTGCTGCAGCCCTCCCCTCACCCCTCTATTTATAGGGAGAAGGGGAAAGGGGGCTGGCCCCTCTAGATGGGATCTAGAGGGGGGCGGCGGCCAAGGGGGAGGTGGCTTGCCCCCCAAGCAAAGGGGGGCGCCCCCCTTTAGGGTTTCCCCCAAACCCTAGGCGCATGGGCCCTAGGGGGGTTGGCGCCCAGCCCACTAAGGGCTGGTTCCCTTCCACCTACAGCCCATAAGGCCCTCCGGGGCAGGTGGACCCTCCCGGTGGACCCCCGGAACCCCTCCGGTGGTCCCGGTACAATACCGGTATACCCCCGAATATTTCCGGTGACCGTATGGTGACTTCCCATATATAAATCTTTACCTCCGGACCATTCCGAAACTCCTCGTGACGTCCGGGATCTCATCCGGGACTCCGAACAACATTCGGTAATCACATACAAACCTTCCTTATAACCCTAGCGTCATCGAACCTTAAGTGTGTAGACCCTACGGGTTCAGGAATCATGCAGACATGACCGAGACACCTCTCTAGCCAATAACCAACAGCGGGATCTGGATACCCATGTTGGCTCCCACATTTCCACGATGATCTCATCGGATGAACCACGATGTCGAGGATTCAAGCAATCCCGTATACAATTCCCTTTGTCAATCGGTACGTTACTTGCCCGAGATTCGATCGTCGGTATCCCAATACCTCGTTCAATCTCGTTACCGGCAAGTCACTTTACTCGTTCCGTAATGCATGATCCTGTGACTAACTACTTAGTCACATTGAGCTCATTATGATGATGCAATACCGAGTGGGCCCAGAGATACCTCTCCATCATACGGAGTGACAAATCCCAGTCTCGATCCGAGCCAACCCAACAGACACTTTCGGAGATACCTGTAGTGCACCTTTATAGCCACCCAGTTACGTTGTGACGTTTGGTACACCCAAAGCATTCCTACGGTATCCGGGAGTTGCACGATCTCATGGTCTAAGGAAATGATACTTGACATTAGAAAAGCTTCAGCAAATGAACTACACGATCTAGTGCTATGCTTAGGATTGGGTCTTGTCCATCACATCATTCTCCTAATGATGTGATCCCGTTATCAATGAAATCCAATGTCCATGGTCAGGAAACCGTAACCATCTATTGATCAACGAGCTAGTCAACTAGAGGCTCACTAGAGACATGTTATGGTCTATGTGTTCACACATGTATTACGATTTCTGGATAACACAATTATAGCATGAACAATAGACAATTATCATGAACAAGGAAATATAATAATAACCATTTTATTATTGCCTCTAGGGCATATTTCCAACAATACCGTCTATGATGCTAATTCGGAAAGTTTCTACATGTTGCATGTGAAACTTGGTGCTGGTGCAGTTGTGTAATGGGGTAGCTGAGTGCTGAAGTTATATCATGTTGTACTCTGATGTATTTTAAATGAAATATTTTATGTGCTTAATATGAATGTCAATTAGATTAATAAATGGATTATTAATAATAGGGCAATTAGCCTACTAATGGCGAATTAGCCTGCTAATTGGGTTTTGCTATTGCAAACGGTTATTGAAAAAATACCGTGGGCGAGACCTCACGCAACGCACACAGTTTCTAGGAATAAACCGTGTTGGATCAATGAACAATCACACATGACTTTTTCTTGAAAACTGTTTGCGTTAGGGCCACCTTGCGCAAACGTTTACCACATAAAAACTGTGTGTGATGGACAGCCTTCGCCAGACAGTTTCTTCTACGGACCGTGTGTGATGCATTCAATAACGCAAATGATTTAACGGGAAAAATTGTGTGTGATGTACCTGTTAACGGAAACGTATTCCTTGGAGCGACTGTGTGGGATGTACATACGAACGGAAACGTTTAACGGGGACTGACTGTGTGGGATGTACTTGCGACCGGAAACAATTTCGCATGTATAATTGTATTTTTTTAGCTCTACTGTATGTATTTCCGTATTTGAGCGCTTGCCGGTCGCACACAACCTCATTTTGCCGAGCGTATGTGCCAGGAGGACATATCCGCGACGGTTTTTGGGTCGTGTGGGAAGGACCCCCCTATCGTCCACACTCACTAGGCGACGGTTCCAAATGCCGTCGCGGAAAGGGGTTAAAAACCGTTTGTATAGCACCGACGTGTACTAGTGGATGTTCTCAAACCTTTTCAACTTTCACGCGATACATGAGCGTGAGCCATGGACATAGCACTATAGGTGGAATAGAATATGGTGGTTGTGGAGAAGACAAAACGGGGGAGATAGTCTCACATCGACTAGGTGTATCAACGGGCTATGGAGATGCCCATCAATAGATATCAATGTGAGTGAGTAGGGATTGCCATGCAACGAATGCACTAGAGCTATAAGTGTATGAAAGCTCAGAAAGAAACTAAGTGGGTGTGCATCCAACTCGCGTGCTCACGAAGACCTAGGGCAATTTGAGGAAGCCCGTCATTGGAATATACAAGTCAAGTTCTATAATGAAAAATTCCCACTAGTATATGAAAGTGACAACATAGGAGACTGTCTATCATGAAGTCGTGGTGCTACTTTGAAGCACAAGTGTGGTAAAAGGATAGTAGCATTGCCCCTTCTCTCTTTTTCTCTCATTTTTTGTCTTTTGTGGGCTCTTTCTCTCTTTTTTGGCCTCTTTTTTTTACTTTTTTTATTTTTTTTCGTCCAGAGTCTCATCCTGACTTGTGGGGGAATCATAGTCTCCATCATCCTTTCCTCACTGGGACAATGCTCTAATAATGATGATCATCACACTTTTATTTACTTACAACTCGATACTTAGAACAAAATATGACTCTATATGAATGCCTCCGGCAATGTACCGGGATATGCAATGAATCAAGAGTGACATGTATGAAAGAATTATGAACGGTGGCTTTGCCACAAATACGATGTCAACTACATGATCATTCAAAGCAATATGACAATGATGAAGCGTGTCATAATAAAGGGAACGGTGGAAAATTTCTTGCCAATACATCTCGGAATGGCTATGGAAATGCCATAATAGGTAGGTATGGTGGCTGTTTTGAGGAAGGTATATGGTGGGTGTGTAGTATCGGTGAAAGTTGCGCAGCACTAGAGAGGCTAGCTATGGTGGAAGGGTGAGAGTGCGTATAATCTATGGACTCAACATTAGTCATAAAGAACTCACATACTTATTGCATATTTCTATTAGTTATCAAAAAGAAGTACTACGTGCATGCTCCTAGGGGGGTAGATTGGTAGGAAAAGACCATCGCTCGTCCCCGACCGCCACTCATAAGGAAGACAATCAAAAAATAAATCATGCACGAACGGAAACGTATTCCTTGGAGCGACTGTGTGGGATGTACATACGAACGGAAACGTTTAGCGGGGACTGACTGTGTGGGATGTACTTGCGACCGGAAACAATTTCGCATGTATAATTGTATTTTTTTAGCTCTACTGTATGTATTTCCGTATTTGAGCGCTTGCCGGTCGCACACAACCTCATTTTGCCGAGCGTATGTGCCAGGAGGACATATCCGCGACGGTTTTTGGGTCGTGTGGGAAGGACCCCCCTATCGTCCACACTCACTAGGCGACGGTTCCAAATGCCGTCGCGGAAAGGGGTTAAAAACCGTTTGTATAGCACCGACGTGTACTAGTGGATGTTCTCAAACCTTTTCAACTTTCACGCGATACATGAGCGTGAGCCATGGACATAGCACTATAGGTGGAATAGAATATGGTGGTTGTGGAGAAGACAAAACGGGGGAGATAGTCTCACATCGACTAGGTGTATCAACGGGCTATGGAGATGCCCATCAATAGATATCAATGTGAGTGAGTAGGGATTGCCATGCAACGAATGCACTAGAGCTATAAGTGTATGAAAGCTCGGAAAGAAACTAAGTGGGTGTGCATCCAACTCGCGTGCTCACGAAGACCTAGGGCAATTTGAGGAAGCCCGTCATTGGAATATACAAGTCAAGTTCTATAATGAAAAATTCCCACTAGTATATGAAAGTGACAACATAGGAGACTGTCTATCATGAAGATCGTGGTGCTACTTTGAAGCACAAGTGTGGTAAAAGGATAGTAGCATTGCCCCTTCTCTCTTTTTCTCTCATTTTTTGTCTTTTGTGGGCTCTTTCTCTCTTTTTTGGCCTCTTTTTTTACTTTTTTTATTTTTTTTCGTCCGGAGTCTCATCCCGACTTGTGGGGGAATCATAGTCTCCATCATCCTTTCCTCACTGGGACAATGCTCTAATAATGATGATCATCACACTTTTATTTACTTACAACTCGATACTTAGAACAAAATATGACTATATGAATGCCTCCGGCAATGTACCAGGATATGCAATGAATCAAGAGTGACATGTATGAAAGAATTATGAACGGTGGCTTTGCCACAAATACGATGTCAACTACATGATCATTCAAAGCAATATGACAATGATGAAGCGTGTCATAATAAAGGGAACGGTGGAAAATTTCTTGCCAATACATCTCGGAATGGCTATGGAAATGCCATAATAGGTAGGTATGGTGGCTGTTTTGAGGAAGGTATATGGTGGGTGTGTAGTATCGGCGAAAGTTGCGCAGCACTAGAGAGGCTAGCTATGGTAGAAGGGTGAGAGTGCGTATAATCTATGGACTCAACATTAGTCATAAAGAACTCACATACTTATTGCATATTTCTATTAGTTATCAAAAAGAAGTACTACGTGCATGCTCCTAGGGGGGTAGATTGGTAGGAAAAGACCATCGCTCGTCCCCGACCGCCACTCATAAGGAAGACAATCAAAAAATAAATCATGCTCCGACTTCATCACATAACGGTTCACCATACGTGCATGCTACGGGACTCAGAAACTTTAACACAAGTATTTCTTAAATTCACAACTACTCACTAGCATGACTCTAATATCACCATCTTCATATCTTAAAACAATCATAAGGAATCAAACTTCTCATAGTATGCAATGCACTTTATATGAAAGTTTTTATTATATCCCTCTTGGATGCCCATCATATTAGGACTAAATTCATAACCAAAACAAATTACCATGCTGTTTAGAGACTCTCAACATAATATAAGTGAAGCATGAGAGTTCAACAATTTTTTCAAAGTAAAGCTACCATCGTGCTCTAAAAAGATATAAGTGAAGCACTAGAGCAAATGACAAACTATTCCAAAAGATATAAGTGAAGATCAATGAGTAGTTGAATAATTATGTAACTATGTGAAGACTCCTTCTCATAAATAAAATTTCAGATCTTAAGTACTTTATTCAAACAACAAGCAAAAAAATGACGCTCCAAGAAAAACATGTATCATGTGGTGAATAAAAATATAGCTCCAAGTAAGGTTACCGATGAACGAAGACGAAAGAGGGGATGCCATACGGGGCATCCCCAAGCTTAGTTTGCTTGGGTATTCCTTGAATATTACCTTGGGGTGCCTTGGGCATCCCCAAGCTTAGGCTCTTTTCACTCCTTGTTCCATAGTCCATCGAAACTTCACCCAAAACTTGAAAACTTCACAACACAAAACTCAACAGAAAACTCGTGAGCTCCGTTAGTATAATAAAGCAAATCACCACTTAGGTACTGTCAAGACAAGATTCATAATTTTTATCACATGATTACTGCAGTACCCTATCATTTCTACAATTTATATTAAGCAATATAAGCCATAGAAACTAGAAAACAAGCAAACTATGCATCGAAAACAGAATCTGTCAAAAACAGAACAGCCTGTAATGATCTGATCAACTACCATACTTCTGTTACTCCAACAATTCTGAAAAATTAGGAACACGTGAGCAATTTGTATATTAATCTTCTGCAAAAAGAATCAACTCAAAAGCACTCTTCTGCTAAAAATGAGAATTATTTCCGTGAGCGCAAAAGTTTCTGTTTTTCAGCAAGATCAAATCTACTATCACCCAACATGATCCTAAAGGCTTTACTTGGCACTTTATTGAAACAAAAGCTATAAAACATTATTACTATAGTAGCTTATTCATGTGAACACTCGGAAACAGTGGGTATAAGTATTGGGTTGTCTCCCAACAAGCGCTTTTCTTTAATGCCTTTCTAGCTAGGCATGATAATTTCAATGATGCTTACATAAAAGATAAGAATTGAAACATAATGGGAGGATCATGAAGCATATGACTAGCACATTTAAGTCTAACGCACTTCCTATGCATAGGGATTTTGTGAGCTAACAATTTATGGGAGCAAGAATCAACTAGCATAGGAAGGCAAAACAAGCATAACTTCAAGATTTTCAACACATAGAGAGGAAACTTGATATTATTGCAATTCCTACAAGCATATATTCCTCCCTCATAATAATTTTCAGTAGTATCATGAATGAATTCAACAATATAACCATCACATAAAGCATTATTTTCATGATCCATAAGCATAGAAATTTTACTACTCACCACATAAGCAAATTTCTTCTCATTCGGAATAGTGGGAGCAAACTCAACAAAATAACTATCATATGAGGCATAATCCAATTGAAAATTAAAATCATGATGACAAGTTTCATGGTTATCATTACTCTTTATAGCATACAAGTCATCACAATAATCGTCATAAAGAGGAGGCATGCTTTCTTCATAATAAATTTTCTCAACAAAACTTGGGGGACTAAAAATATCATCTTCATCAAACATAGCATCCCCAAGCTTGTGGCTTTGCATATCATTAGCATCATGGATATTCAAAGAATTCATACTAACAACATTGCAATCATGCTCACCATTCAAAGATTTAGTGCCAAATATTTTAATGCATTCTTCTTCTAACACTTTGGCACAATTATCGGAATCCTTATTCTCACGAAAGACATTAAAAAGATGAAGCATATGAGGCAACCTCAATTCCATTTTTTTATAGTTTTCTTTTATAAACTAAACTAGTGATAAAACAAGAAACTAAAAGATTTGATTGCTAGATCTAAAGATATACCTTCAAGCACTAACCTCCCCGGCAACGGCGCCAGAAAAGAGCTTGATGTCTACTATGCAACTTTATCCTTGTAGATGTTGTTGGGCCTCCAAATGCAGAGTTTTGTAGGACAACAGCAAATTTTCCTCAGGTGGATGACCCGAGGTTTATCAATCCGTGGGAGGCGTAGGATGAAGATGGTCTCTCTCAAACAACCATGCAACCAAATAACAAAGAGTCTCTTGTGTGCCCAACACACCCAATACAATGGTAAATTGTATAGGTGCACTAGTTCGGCGAAGAGATGGTGATACAAGTGCAATATGGATAGTAGATATAGGTTTCTGTAATCTGAAAATATAAAAACAGCAAGGTAGCAAGTAACAAAAATGAGCGAAAACGGTATTGCAATGCTTAGAAACAAGGCCTAGGGTTCATACTTTCACTAGTGCAAGTTCTCTCAACAATGATAACATAATTAGATCATATGACAATCCCTCAACATGCAACAAAGAGTCACTCCAAAGTCACTAATAGCGGAGAACAAACGAGGAGATTATTATAGGGTACGAAACCACCTCAAAGTTATTCTTTCTGATCAATCTATTGGGCTATTCCTATAAGTGTCACAAACAGCCCTAGAGTTCGTGGATTTACAAAATGTTCAGGAATTGAAAAAATCATGGATTTTGAAAAAAAAATCAATGATTTGGAAAACGGTTATCAATTTTGGAAAAAATCATTCATTTTTTTAAAGGCTCATCCATTTTGAGAAAAGTTCATCAATTTTGAAAAAAAATCATGAATTTGAAAAAAGTTCACCAATTTTGATAAAATGTTCAAATGTTGTAGAAAAAGTTCATTGATTTTTTAGAAATAGATTTGCACATTGCGAAAGAAAAAGGAAAACAAAAAAGGATCAGAAAAAAGGAAAGAGAACAAAAAAGAAAAGGTAAAATAAAAACAGAACAAATCCGTTTGAAAAAACAAGAAAAAAGAAAAAAGGGAAAAAGAAAGGAGAAAAGAGTGATAGAGTTATGTAATCACATCAGTTTAAGTTGGCTCTTTGGTTATCATGTCAAGCTTTGAACGAAGAGGACGTTGGCTCGAATCCTGCCATGCTCATAGTTTTCCCAGGTGTACAACATATACGAATACGGCGGGTGAATACTTTCTTCAATATGACCATCATGCTCTTTTTTATGAAGAGGTATGGGCTAATCTCAACCATCATGTACATACACGAATACGGTGGGTGAATACTTTCTTCAATATGACAATCATGCTCTTTTTTATGAAGAGGTATGGGCTAATCTCAACCATCCTTGTGTTTAAGGGAGGTTCGAATCCTGCCATGCTCATAGTTTTTTTTTGTGATTTAAAATTTATATAAAAGATAGATGGGCCGGCCTAGCTCGCATGTGTACAACATATACGAATACGGGGGGTGAATAGTTTCTTCAATACGACAATCATGCCCTTTCTTATTACGAGGTATAGGCTAATCTCAGTCGTCTTGTGTTTAAGGGGATGTACCGAAGCAGAAGTGTTTGGATTATCAAGAATGCTAGGATCTTCATAAATGAAAGGCCCAGCTATAGACATTTCTCTGAGTTGGTTAGGTGGGTTCCTTTTGATCACCTTGAGGGTGCTCCTTTAAATAAATTTTCGCTTATGGCCTCTTTGTACAGATTGAAACTTTTTTTTGCAAGAATACATATTGAAACTTATTGGGGAATAATAAAGAGTAAAAGGCTGTGGGGTGTTTTGCCCTACAGAAACCAATCAAAAAAATGTGGTGTACAATTCCCATGTTCCAATTCATCCGGGTATCCAATGGATAGTGAGACATTAATTGAACGCGTGCACAACCTAAGCGCGCGCACACACACATGAAAAACAATAGGGTTCTGCCATTTGCATCACAAGCCATTCACCGTACATGCACCAGCGATTGCTTGGTGCATAGCGGAGTACACACTTTACGGTTTTACCATATACCAAGTTAAAACTTACTGATAAAAAAATAACCGAAACTAGCTGCGGCTATGCCAGTGAACGGCGACGGGCGTTCGAAATAAACCACAGTAACAAATCAGTGCACATAAGCGCTGTGAAGCCAGCAAGACAGCGATCCGATGCATGCAGTTCGACAAGCTCTAATCCAGCCAGGTCACCAGCGTTTCGATCACCTGCAAGGCCACAACAAGTTAAAATGGTGCCTGTGGAACCTTCCTGCAACATAACTGCTGATGTCTATATATATACTAATAGTAGAATGCCCGTGAGTTGTTACCGGGGTTTGAATTCTTTTGCTGGTGTATATGTAAGGCCAACTTGAACGCGGCGACCCATTTCGTCCGCCCGCGGCCGTTTGAGTCCACGCGGACAAAAATGCGGCCCAACGCGCCGACGCAAACGAATGAGTGTCCTTTTTTTGTCCGCCACAACCCTTTCCGGCCCAAATTTCAGCCAGGTTTGTGTCGGCACGGACAGGGCGCAGACACCCGCGACGCCTTCCCTTGTCCTCCCCCTGGCCCATCCATCGATGGCACAGCGGCCATTCTTCCCCCTCCCCTTCCACACTCTACACCCTGGCCTCGCCGCCGCCCAGTTCTAGCCGCGGCGACACCACTCAGGTGCCACCGCCGCATCCACCAACTTCCGCACCACCACCACATCCACCGAGGCCAATCTCTTGCCGGCGTTTGTGGCCGCTCCTCACCGCTGCCGGAGCATGAGAAGGCACAACTGCCAAGGGTCGCCGGCACTGCCCCTCGCCTCCATGGTCACTGTCGGAGGGTGCGGACTTCACAGGCCCACTGCCCTTCACCGGCCATGTCTTGGCCACGCCCGCCTCCATCGTCTCCCGCAAGGTGTTCGGCCCTTTGCCCACAAGGTACCATGGGGGACAGCTCAGATGATTTTTTTTAAAACAACTTCATATGTTCATTGGACGATTCATCGTCCGACAAAGAGGATTCATGGTTGCTACTTTGGTCGTCAATGAGCACATTGCTAGTCAGCGGCCTAGGTGTAGGGGGGGCGATCCCGGGCCATGCTCCGACATTGAATCGTAACAGAGAGAGCGATCATTGCCTTCTATAGCGATTATTTCCGGTGCACGTTCCCACTCTTCAACCCCAAGCTTTACTGCCGACGCTTCCGGATGGCGAGACATGTGTTCAACCGTAATCGGGAGGGAGTCGTGGAGTATGAAAATGTTGAGCCTGAGCATGGACCGGCAACGTTTGTACAGTTCACCCAATTTCATCAAAAATGCATGATTGGACAACTCACATTCAACTTCAAAATGATTTGGTTGAGCACACGTGGATTCACCTAGGCAACCAATAGATGTATCGGCTCTTTTTCTTTCAATGTATTTGTGACTATTTCAAATTCATTTGGTTGTAAACTATAAGATTTTTATTTGGTTGTAAACTATTTATTGTGATGTAAAAACTATATGACTTTTATTTGTATTTATATGAATAGAATGTAAAATGTTAAAATTTGGCCAAAAACCGGCCAGTTGGGCGTATTAGCCGGGAAAACGCGAACGAGGGTGCATGACGCCCCTACGGCTGACGACCCAAACGGACAAAAGGCGGACCAAATCCGAGTCCGTTTGGGTCACAGCATTGGAGTTGGCTTAAACATAGTGCATGTAAAATTTCGCATGTATAGAAAAGATAACCAATAATAGTCAAAAAATAATTGAAATCCACTTACTTCACTTGCAATGTAAGTTGATAAAAAATGTAATTTGATGATGTGGGGATAACCAGTAGAAAAATAGGTAGAAAATTAGTCTAACCATGTCATGTAGTAGATACTTAAGCACCTTTTTTTATGATGTGGGGATGACTCTCTAGGTTTATGGGAATTTCACAATCTCGCTTCGGTATTCCGGAACCATATCTATTATCTAAGAATACACATGCACCCGCTCTACAATATTTTTCTTGGACCCTTAGGCAGAAAATGTATGCATTTATGACCTATAGTAGAAAAAATAACAAATAAATTAGACATTCTTGATGTACCTAAGTATGACCATTGGAGTATACCTTAGCTGACCTCGTTGTCCACCCATATCTTATCTTCTAAAAGATATTCCAAATCTCCATGTGTCAAGGTCGTGTCATAGATATGCATCAACTTGGTTTTGCTAGGGAAGGACATGATGTATTTTTTTTCATTTCAGTAAAAGTAATAGCAGTGGCATTTTCTTTAATCCAATTCAAATCCGTGCCGTGACGGCGAGTCGCCGGCAAGGCAGGAGGCTGGCGGCGAATAAAATCAGGATGGGCGGAAGGGAATCGCTGAAGCGAGGCAGGTGGCTGGCTGGCCGGTTGTTCGTGCGGATCGCGAGACGGGTTGGAGTGCTTGCTGGGCTTTTTGTATTTTCTTCTACATCCCATCTCCTATTCTTATGGTATACAGGCCGAACTAAGATCCCAGGATTGAGAGGTTGCTGCTATGTGCCTGTGTGCATATGTTGTTGTTGCTGTGTGTGGTCACAGGAGAGGAATAATAGTAGAGACTAGAGAGAGTGAGAGGGGTTTAGATGACACTGCTGATTAAACTGGGGCTCATTATACTGGGTTGTGTGGCACTGTGACAGTTTATACATGGGCTGATTGTCTAATGCTGAGGATTGCCATGATTGCTAGGTTTTATTTAGTAATTGCTGATTGCTAGATAAAATAGAGAGATGTATATGGAATCATTGCAATTACTTCATGCTGCTAGATGTCTATTCTGGTGAAAATGTGTTGTTTGTGGTTTTTTTCTTTCATGTGTTATAGTACATATAAGAAAAGTATAAATTTTCTTTTGACTGTTTGTTTTGCGTGTTATTTTTGTATTGGAGGCTTGGAGCAATAATTTCACTCTTCAACTGAAAATGCAGGGTATTAGAAAGATAAACATATGAATTTGGTAGTTCCATAAAATTAATAAGATATAGGATATTGAAATATAGGGGTTAAGATTTAGGGGTGATGCTGAAGTTAAACAAATTTTAGGGTAGAATCTTCATAGGGGTGTTCCCTATATAGAGATTTAGAGGAGATATTTTAGGGGAGCTTAACCGGTTCCTCCAAAAAATCCGACAATGCTTCCCAATGTCCATGAGGATCCTAAAAGGTATATGTTAGACACAGCTAATGTTGAACCACTAGAATATGCATACTCCCATTGCAGCGCACAGGCAATTAACTAGTAAACTGTAAAAGCATCAACATGTGTCATGAGCATGTGATTTCGACGGGGCAAGAAACTTACCATAATATACCTCAAGATGGCTTGATATTTATTTCTGGGAGAGAGATAAGGTTAGCGCATAAGATCGCCACCACGACACCGACTCTTTTATCATGCTTTGGGCAGGTGATTTTGATTTTCTTAAGCTTCTGGCAATAAAATGGTGTCTCTGTTCCCTTGCAACAGGGGTTTATTTTCACAGCAAAATTTCCTGAAAGCTCGGGACGTCGATAGATTAAAGCTCCAACCTGAAGGTAACACCCAAAGACTATTACACTCGATTCATGGACAAGTGTGCCCATCAAGGTGCGGGGAAATTCTGAAATCCATACCTCGGACAACCCAAGAGTAAGCTTTTCTAAATTAGGTGAGTGCCTAAGCACGTACAGCAGTGCTTTGCAGCTATTATGCAAACACCATTCATTCAAAGACAAAGTTGTCAAATTAGTGAACACTACTTGATGGAATAGTATCTCATTTCCCAATAATTCTTTCCCAACCTGCAAATACAGCACAAAAAAGGCCGTTGAGACAAAAATACTTCGCAGAAACAACATGCTACTGCTATAGAAAAGACAGAAAAAGAACTAAATGCAACCATGACTACTCTTGATAAAGCATACCATGGGGCCAACGTGCAGCAGTGTCAAGTTCCTGGCGTTCGAAAAAGCACGAAGAATAGAGCAGCCATTAACAAATTCAAACCCTGTCTGTTCTGAGTGAATGGAGACTGTTAACAATGATCGCATGTTGATAAAAGAAGGCTTCGTACAGAGTAGTGCACCGATGCATAGTGAGACTAGACTAGGCATATTTATAACAATATCAACTTCCTCATCTTTTGTTACAGAGAAACCAACGGTGCTGATGCTCAAGTTCTTCAATGTGGTAGAGGAAAATTCTGTGGCAGTGATGTCACAGTCATTCATCTCTAGGTCTTCCAACGCCGGGCAGCCAGACAAGAGGTGCTTGATGAGGCAATTGCTGACACAAACATAGAGAAGATGCAATCTTTTCAAGTGTGATGAGGTAAAGGAGTAACGGTCGGGGTGGAAGGTTCTAAGAATATCTTCTGTTTCGCCTTCCTCGTACAGGTCATGGTCGGCAATGCTCAACGCCTGAACATTGCACCTCAGGGCATGGTATATCCACAGGTTGGCAGTGTCACGGATATTGTCAAACAAAATGTGAGGCCCCTCAGCGTGCAGGCAGAAGGTGTCGAGAGGCGCATGGCCACGACGCAGCAGCAAGTTATTCACAAACTGGGCGAATCTCGCCTCGCCGGTGAACCCCAGAGTGCTGACATTGAGGTGCCGTGCGGACAACCAGGTGGCGCCACCTTGGTGACAGCACGCACGTGCGCACGGCGTCCTGCGCCGGCAAGGAGAACAGGATGCGGTGGAGCAGCTCGTCAGGGAGGCCGCTGATCCTGTCGCCAACATCCATTGCTTTCGCTCTCTTGCCTGGCTTCTTCGTCATGGCATTCAGTCGAACAGGTGGCGTGCACAGTGCAGAGCGCTACTATCCAAAGCACTCCGCCGATGATTCTGACGACCAAAGGCCAACCAACGAGAATGAGCGGAAGAACAAGAGAGTCCCCAGCTCAGCAGATCTGCCTGTGAAGCATCATTTCTCGGTTGAGATTCAAAAACACTGCACAAGGTGGGAGAGGGCCCTGGTGTAGAGAGAAAAGGCTAAAATGCTGTAAAATCTCTCATCCGACGGGAAACATGCCACCTCTAATTTACTTGAGAACTACTAGTAGAAAGCGGGAGCAAGATGCTAAAGAAATGGGAAGGATAGGAACCGAGGAAGAGAACTGGGGTGGAAGCTAGGGGCTCTCTCTCTTGAACGTCTCTCTCTATCTGTAGACTGGAATCACCCAAATCCCAAGCTATTATGCTGCGCTTGCTGGGAGGCCGCCGAGGGCACTCGCCACTTTTGTGCCTCTGTTGTGCGGGCCCGCGTGTGGCATTATCCTCAGACGTTAGCTTTTCTACAACAGAGGTAGGCCTGCCCGGTGCATTTCCATCAATTGCTGTTTGTATATTGTTATGTTTTCAGCCAGCATGATTTTAAACTGGAGTATGTTTCGGACGAGTATACCGTGAGAGGGCAGCCACATGGCAAAATATGGAAAAACAGTCAACCAAACGATGAGATTACAGTAATCCAGAATAATGTCAAACACAACCCCGATATCAAATTTCTCTGCAAACACATATCCAGATTCAGTTACAGGGACAATAATGATACTATTAATTTGTTGGCCTCATGATCACACAAACATTAAAACGCCTTTCCACATCAAACCGGAAGCAACACTTGCCTTCGGCAAAGGGTCATGCACATCTCCCTACCTACCAAGTACAAGAAAATAGCAGTGAGTTTCTAATTGCCTTCGTTAGCATAACTACTAAAAGGAAAACCAAAAATTACCATCAAGGAGCAAAGAGAGGCCTACTCCAAAGGATCCCAGCGCTCGTACGGATTGATGACAAATTCCGGGACAGAGGCACTGGCAAGTATGACATTCACAATATTGCCCACCCTTTTGTCACCCTGAGGGCATCTGATCTTGACCTTCTTCAGATGTTCACAATTAAACGATGTGTTTGTTTCCTTGGACTCCATGTTGTCCCTTCAGTGAAGCCTGTCTGAAGCTCCAACCTGACAAGAATCAAAGACGTGTAAATATCTTTATGAACAACAAGTAAACCCCAATGTGACAAGACGAAATATATCCTTGCCTGACTGAGACACAGAGTAAGTTTCTCTAAGGCAGGTGAGCGTCGAAGAAAGTAGACCAGTGCACGGAGGTCAACATCTACGCACCAGCCACTGACAGACAAAGTTTTCAGGTTGTTGAATGCCTGGCACCTCCAGAGATCTCTTCTTAGAACCTTGCTTGCAGTTTCCTACACAAGACGAAACCATGAAAAAAAAATGAAAGTTAGAAGACAATTACATGAAGAATGAGTCATTGCAGAGTTGAAGACAAACTTACATTGTCAAGTCCAAAGAACAACTTTAACTTTGTAACATTTGACAGGGCACTGATAATATTGCAGCTTACATAAGGACTCGAGAAACACTCTTCATCCAGGCGAAATGAAGCCTTGACAACAGATGAGACATTCACAAGGCAAGGAGTTAACAACGGAATGTCCTCCAGATGCAGCGAAACAAGACTAGGGGTATCTATTACAAGGTCTTCAAAATCAGTATGGACATCATCAGCGCCATAGGGGGTATGTGCAATAAATGTTAATTTCTTCAGGGTCCTAGAGGAGAACTTGGTGGCAGGAACACGACAGTCTACCAATGATAGTTCTTCCAGCTGTGGACAGCCAGAAAAGAGCTTCTCAATTAAGAGGGCAGCGATGGAACATCACGGAGATTGAGTATTTTCAGATGCGACGAAATGAAGGGAGAGTACTCAAGATTAAATAATTTACGGCTGAAGATCTGAAGCACACGGACATTGCTCCTAAGGGCATGGCAGACCCACAGGTTAGCTCTGGGATGGTTGAGGGAAAAATCATCGCTCCAGCCCATGAGGCAAAAGCTATCTAGAGGGACCAAACCACGGCGCAGTAGTAGGTTGTCCATGAACATCACAAATCCCTCCTTGTTGGTGAATTCCTGTGCCTCAACTTCAATGCACCGCAAAGACATCCAAACATCGCGCCACCTCGTGGATAGCACGCATGTCTGCACCGCTTCTCGTGCAGTCATGAGAGACAGGATATGGTGGAGAATCTCATCGGGGAGGCTGCTGATCCTGTCACTTGTGATATCCGAAAACCCTGTTGGTCTCATGCGCTTGTTGGACGTATTGGCCATTGGCAAGAAGAAATTTCCAGTGTCCAGTGCATTCACTTGAGCAGATGGTGATAGGTAGCCTGCACACAAAAGGTAGTGACTAACAAGTTTTGAGGTCACAAGCAGATGTTTGGTAATTTCAACTGTTGAATTCAATCAGCAGTCTTGAAGCAACTTGCTAATATGATACACTAATTGGATAGGTACAAGTACAACTATCAGGTACTGTTAGACTAGTATTCAGGTGAAAACTGTAAATTTTCTAGAGGACCAAAATTAAAAACCCCCAAAACGCCAAACCCTCATACTCCCACATTACAGTTCCAGGTAGCATAATATCGCGGCAGGAAGGCCAATGTACATAGTTCAATCCCATGGACATCCAGTCAAACTGGATCGGATACACTTACAGAAGCATCCCAGGAACCAAACTTCAACAAACTGCTGGCCACTGCAAAGGGCAATCCCTTCTTAAGCCAAGCTCGTGCAGACTACAACCATTTTATAACTTGGGTAAAGTGCGAGAATCACAAAAATGGCCGCAAAACCAACCAACCAACCAGCTAACTAGAATGGGGAGCAGGAGAGCTAGTACTAAAAACCAACAATCAGCTGCAACCTAGAAACGGGGAGCAAAATGCCGATCTAATGGCGGCCCTCTCGTGCCAATACACCGCCGAAAGCACCGCGTCCGCCGTTCCCGGAACCTTATGCTGCGCGCCATCGGAGATGGTTCGGCATGATTTTAATCAAATCTAACAAGGAGGGTGGGTGGCGGGGGTTTACCTGGTAGTAAAGCGAGCGAAGAGCGGGAACCCTACCCAGGGAGCACCGGAGCAGGGAGGCGTCCGGCGGCGCTCCGTCTCCGCGCGGCCGCGGAGCTCAGGGTGGGCCGACGGAGACGTGAACTGTGACCTGCGTGTGAGAAGGTGGGATACTGGCCTGTCTTTTTTTTTTTTTTTTTGAGGGATGGATACTGGCCTGTCTGTGTGTATATCGCCACCGCTTGGACCAAAGCTCGTTGGGCCTAATCTTACATCAGACTTCACCCGGGCTCGATGTCCACTCACAGCAACGAAGTCGGACTCCATGGAGGTCGGGCCAGTAGGGAGGTCCTATGCGCCGCATTATGCGTCAAAATGTTGGGCGTTCGCGCACAGGAGACAGCGCGAGTGGGCCGGCCCATCGAGCTCTACCGCGAGAAGGAAAATGATAGCAAAAGGTAATGATGGTGCGATGTGAGGATTCGAACAGTAGACTCCAGCTTGCAATTGCGACCTCACAGCCACTCCACCACACAAGTTTTGATGTTAGTATTGCAGCGCACAATCTAAAGAAATAGTCCTAGCGTAGAACTGGGCATATAGCGAATTTGAATCAGTTAATGTAGCGAACAGGAATTAGTTACTGCAGTAATTGTTTTTTTCAAGTGTACTTCTTTAACATGTATACTTTGAAAATGTGCAAAACATTTTTTGAATGTTTGAACAATTTTCGGCAAAAGGAACATTTTTTAAATACGTGTACAAATTATGAAAATCTGGACAAATTTTGAAACTTCGAACATTTTTAGAATTTTTGAACAAATAATTGAAAAAAGGAACATCATGTAATTTGAACAAAAATTTATAACTACGAACATTTTTAGAATTTATTAACAAAAGTTCAAAATGGAACTTTTCACCAAATTCCGAACAAAAAATTGGAAGAACAAACATTTCAAAATTTTCTGAACAGATTTTGGGATCATGAACATTTTTTGAATTGTCAAAAAAAATTAACAGAACGTGATTTTTTTTTTGAATTTGTGAACAAATTTTTAAAAATAGGAACATTTTTGGAATTCCTGTACATTTTTGGAATTTGTGAACAATTTATAAAAGGAATATTTTTTGAAACGTGAACATTTTTAAAAATTCTGAACCAATTTTTTTTAGAGGAACATTTTTTGAAAATCGGAGCAAAATTTGAATTTGTGAACGATTTATAACAGGACACATTTTTTTTGAAATTCCTGCATATTTTTTGAAATGTGAACATTTTTTGAATTCTGAACAAATTTTGTTAAGAGGAACATCTTTTGAATATCTGAAGAAAATTTGAAATTTTCGAAAAATAAACAAAAAATAACAAAGAAACAGAAAAGATAAAAATGAAAACAAAAATAAAAAAAGAAACAGAAAAGAAAAAACGAAAATAAAACCTAAATGAAAACCAGCCACAAAAAACAACAGGAAAAAAGAAAAACCGATTCAGGGAACCTTCTAGAAGGTTCCCAAAACCGGAGAAAACCGTTGGTAGGCTAACCGCTAACGGGCCGGCCCAGATCGCGTCGCTCCCTCCTGAATCCTGTGCTAACGCTCGACATCTTGACGCAATATGCGGCATATAGGATTTTCTGGGCCAGTATTTGGTTTCAAGCCACTCCTATTTGAGGAAACTCCGGTAAATATTTATGGGCAGTACTCTGCGCCGGCGCACCGGCGCAAGTTTCGGCCGGTCCACCCAGCGCCGTTCGATCTGGAAGCGCATAACTGTTAGATCTGTCCCGCGTCCCCTTTCGTCATCTTCCCCCATGGGAAAAAAGAGGACAAAAAAAGGGAGCGTCGCCGCCGCTCGCGGGATCCCGCACACTGGCCCGCGCTGCCCTCGTTTGGACCACCGCTGCCCTGCTCGCCGCCGGTGAAGCAAAACACGACCCGCCTTTACCGCCGCCGGCGAAGCAAAAAATGCCGGTTCTAGCAAAACCGAAAGGCGGTGGTAGCAATTTTTAGGCTAGTTCAGCAAAAATCAAAACAAAAACTAGGGGTGGTAGCAAAAACTCCTGATGCTTCTAGCAAGACTCTGGTGGTAGCAAGGTAGTAGCAAAAATCAGAGACGGGTGCAGCAAAAAAAAGCCATCGCCGCCGTCGACCAACACCGCCGTGGTGGATGTAGAAAAAATTGTCTTCGGTTCCAGCAAAATGAAAATACGGTTGTAGCAAAATTTATCTTCGGTTCCAGCCAAATCAAAGCATGGTTGTAGAAAAAAATTGACTGAAAGAAACAGGTGATGTCATGGAGATGGATGTAGCAAAAAATCCACAAGACACCGGTAGTAACAAAAACGCAAAACAGTTGTAGCAAAATGGTTCGCCGGTTCCAGCAAAAATCACCACGGTAGTAGATTTTGGGGTGAGTGGATGGTAGCAAAAACAAGGGTTGGTTCCAGAAAAAAAACATGGTTGTAGCAAAATCTTGCTGTGGAGGCCATGGAGAGGAGCGCAAATCAGCTGCGGGTGGCCATGGCGACGAGCGCTAGTTGCAGCACCGTCGTGGTTGCAGCCCCGCTCAGCTCCGGCCACCAAAAACGCACGCCGTGGCATCTACACAGCGCCGTCGCCGGTGTTTCGCCATCAAAATCTCGCATCTCCATGTTGGTTGCCGCCATGCAGCAGCAAGAAGCGGAGGTGGATGGAAAAAAGCAGAACGAATGATGGAGAATGGAGGAGGCGACGCGAGTGAAGGGATAACGCTGCGTCCAAAGCGGTGTGTGGATCCCCACCAGCACGTGGACGCGAGTGCGGCTGCGGTGGGAACGCGAGCGTCCAATCTAGCGCATCAGACGATGTGCGTGCGACTGGCCCAACGCTTGGGCCAGCGCACGGGTGTCAAACGTTTATCAATATTTATTATCCTCAAAAAGCATTTTTTGTAAAAAAAACATTAGCTCATCGGGGAAGGATTTACATATGAAAATGTATACCGTAAAAAGGAATAAAAATATTTTATACACTTTTATAAGTTGCAAGAATTATCCCGTTTCGTACAAGATTTTTTTTTCTTACAAAACATGTGAAAATTGTTTTATTGTCCATAGGAACTACTAGATGTTTGTTATCTTAAGGCATATGTAAATTTATAATTAATTTAACTCATGAAACTCCTTTTTTTACTTAGAAAATATTCCACTGTTTTGACAAAGAAACTAAATACTACTTCATCCATCCCAATAATAACTCTATAAAATGAAGATCATAAGTACTTATTGTACATTAATTTTTCGGCATTCATTAACTTGTACCATTTACATATTAATAGGGATAGTTGGCTTTTTAGATGGATTCACACATGTGCCACGTAGTAGGTAATTGTTAATCAAAGGCATACTCCCTCTCCCTGTATACTCAACCCCGTGAAAGCTCTAGCCGCCAGGAGCGATCCAATGGGAGGAGGGAGGAAGCCACCTCAGACTCGGGCATCATGGGGGTTTCTCTCACCTCCATCAATCGCGGGGGAGGGAAACTCTAGGTACTTTTTCTTTGTGATTTTAGTAGTCTAGGTGCCTTAGTTAGGTCTTTGGCTGTCCATGGCTCCAACACCAGCGGTGGCGAATAATTTTTCTCCATATCTCTCATCGAAGCGGTGGTCATCTCGATTACCAGTGTTGAATCTGGGAGACGATGATTGTGTTATTTTGGGTCCTTCAGAATGTGAGTTGGCAGAAACTTTGTTTAAGAGATGGTTCGGCTCTGGCATTTCCGATCCACACAAGTCTTCTTCTTTGGTGGTTGGTCTTAGCACGGCGACTTTACCAACCGTAGGATACAATGTCATGAGCGTTGGTGATGGAGCAGCAACGACGGTACACTTTTGGCTCGTGTTGATTGAGTTTGTTTGGCTCTATGAGGATCTGCCTGTATTTTTTTTTGTTTCCTTAAATGACTTGTATCACTGAAAGTCCCAATAAAAATCCAAGGCTTATTTGTAAAAGAAAGTCAAAGTTTTCTAGTATGAAATAAATATATTTGTATACTAACATCTCTTCTTTAAAAGTGCGCCAAAGATAAAAGTTGAAACGAAGAAAATAAAGTCCTCGAACTAATTATCTATTTCTTTGTTATATCGTTGCAAAAGTCTATTCGACATTACAAAGAGGATGCGTGTATGTATGGTGTCGGTGTATACCAAATAATTTGGCCACAAAATGACCGAAATGTCGTTGTCAAATAGCTAAAGAGGAGTTCTTAGTACGTTTTCCTCCCAGCATTTGCTCTTTTATCTTAGCGGCATAGTGATGACTTTGTTACAAAGGGAAACGATACTACCAAACGAAGTCTATTTTAATGAAAACTCTAATGTTCCTAAATTTTATGGACTTTCCCAATATCGATGATTCCCAAGATAATAGCTATTATTCTTTTAAGTTACCTATTATTTGAAGTTAGCCGCCATGGTGAAATTGGTAGCTATCCGCGGTGCTTCTATGCTGCTCCTAGGTATGCTGGTTCTCAGATCAATGATGTGCTTCAGTCTGAATTTTGAAGTTTTCAACCTTCATGAAGCTCAGCCTCCATTTGGTATTTTTCATGAAAAATACTACTATATTAAAAGTTGGACGGAAAATATATTACTCCCTCCGAATTAACGGACGCAGCCGACAATGTTGCATCTTGTACAGAAGCTGCGTTAATTAATTTAGATAATTATTTTTTTGAGTGTCAATTAATTTTAGATCAGGGGAATTATTACAATCTCCTTTTCACGTTGCCCCCCTTTAAATATACTCCTGCACTCTTTTACCGGCCCGGTTATCGTCCAACTTTTGCATTTCCCTTCTTTCCACCCCTTTGCTCTCCGACCTGCGTGCACCCAAAGCAGAAGCAGCGAGAGCCGAGAACGCCCGCCCGTCGCCCGATTTCATCCGGCCAGCCTCAACCACCTCGTAAGTTCTTCTCCTCCCTTCCACTGCCGGCCATGCGAGGGACCATAATCCTAACGAGTTCTTGTTCCAATCTCGAATCCGTTCGTCGCAATGCAGCATCGCTAGCTCTTCTTGGTTTCTTGCTGCGCGTTTGCCAAGATTTTCTTTCCCCGTGCGGGTTGATGCTGATCGTCGTTGTCCGTGCAGGCAACCTGTTCGAGAAAATGCTTCAGGGGGGCGCAGGGCGGGGGGCGCCGCGCGACGGGGCAGCGGGAGGCGGTGGACGCGACCGCATCAGCGACCTCACGGACGACCTGTGCCACCACGTCTTCTCCTACATGAAGGCGTGGGAGGTGGTCCGCACGAGCGCGCTCTCGAGGCGGTGGCGCCGCACCTGGGCCTCCGCGCCGTGCCTCGACATCCGCCGGCTGTGCGCCTGCTCCCGCTGCGTTGACCAGGATTGGTACGCCGAGTTCGTCAAGCACCTGCTTCTCCGGCGGGACCGCAAGCCGTTGAACACGCTCCGGCTGCACTGGAACCACGACGACGCCAACACGTGGATCGTTCATGCTCTCAGGCGCAATGCCACAGCTATCCAGCTCTCCGCGAAGCATCACCGCCCAATCCTCAAGCTGGATTGCACGGTCTTTCTTTCTGGCAACCTCAACATCTTGCAGCTCGCCAACGTGTCCTTGGACAGCCGCTCCCTCTCGGGGCTCTGTTCTAGGTGTACTTCTTTGGAGGAACTAGAGCTCAGGAAAGCTCTCATATATGCCACGCAGATTCGATCAACCTCACTCAAGCGTTTGACTATGGTCAACTGCAAAATCTTTAACGACCTCACGGTTGATGCTTCGAACCTTGCAGCCCTGCGCTGTATCAGACCTTGCAGTTTTGTTCCTCAGATCAAGAACTCGGGGTCACTAGTGACAGCCACTATCATGCTTGATGACGCTTGCTTGCAACATGCTCGCCCATGGTCAGTACAGGATGATGAGGACGATGGCGACACATATACTGATGCTGAGGACTCTGACGTCAGTGAATCTCAATCTCCATCTGATGATGATAGCTGTGCAGTTGCTGATGAGCATGCAAGGGATTGTGAGCATCCTGGAAGCGGTGATATTGTAGTTTATGGTGGCAAACGTATTTTTCACAGCCTCTCGAATGTGAGAACAATGAACTTGTCAGCTCATCGAGGAGAGGTACGTTTATTCATGTCGCTGATACTATCACCTTCTCGTTCTTTTATGCTTTCTGCATGGGAAGGGGATAAGGGGTAGAGTACTATCTTGAAATGTAATGCGTGAATAACATTTTGGTATTTCTTCTTCTGGTGGTGAATCTCTCAAGTCATTATGAATCTGTCTAGATGAAGAGCTGAAATTATATCGTTGAGACGTTGACCACTCAAATACCAGCTTTAGCATTACCTAGCATCATTTTACTAGTGGATCAGCCTATTGGATAGTTGCTACTGCAAGAAAAAAGAACATTGAAGTTACTACCTTCACAGTCTTAACATCTTATCTCTACAAAGGTTTCAACCACTAGTCTCTATGGCTTTTTGAACTTTGAACCTAACTTACTGTTTGGTCTTTGGTGTCCTACGTGATATCTTAAATATGGAATGCCATAGAACTAGCTTGGTTGGTTATTTTCTAGTCGGTAGATCTAACATGTGCCCTAGATGTCACATGTCAGTGGACCATCAGTACCAACTTCAACACTAATGTGCAGGTTCTGCTGACGACGGAACTGGAGAACTGCCCTGTGTTTGAAAACCTGAGGACTCTATCCCTTGGTGAATGGTGTATAGATAGTGAGTTTAATGCATTATCAACCATGCTTGAGAATTCTCCCAACTTAGAGAACCTTTTCATTCGTCTCGACAAGGTACGTACAATGTATTACTTTGATGAATGTTTGCTACGAGAGTTTAAGCATGTGGCCAATCCCTTACACCGGTTCATTGTTCTATAGAAGGCCTGCAACAGCAGAGATAACACTGATCCAAGTGAAACATCATGTACTTACAACAACCTGAAGGTGAAGATCTCATATTCAGGGGATGCCATGATTGCCCGTCAGGTTGAAGACTTCTTCCGCACCAATAATGGCTCATGGGTGATGAGGACATCAATACCATTGTTACACCCACAACCCCTACTGTTACATATAATGGACCAATTACTAGAGCTCGCGCACGCCAATTAAATTACCAGGTACTTTCGTTTCTTGGTAATGATTCTAATGTTCATGAGAATATGATGCTGCCTAAATTGGATACTTTTGTTTTGCTTACAAATGAAGGGCCTGGATTGGAGAAGGATGAACATTGGAGCAAGAACAAGCATGGAGTTGATGGCATGCGCAAGGGGAACAAGAACGGAGTTACCAGTGATGATTTCAAGACTTTGAAGCCACCATAAGGAGTGAATGAAGCCTTGGACGAAATATACAAGATGCCACTTCATAAATTTCGTCCAGAGGCTATTCTAGGTGCTGCGTCACCTTATTATTGGGCCTGGCCCATGTAATTTCGAAATACATAAGTATAGGCTGTTTTTAGAGTCCGTATGTGTGGGGAAACAAGAGATAGGGTTGGTTTCGGACCCCTTCTCCAAGGGCCACGAAATTCCCCCCTCTTCCTTCATATATACAGCCCTTAGGGCACCGTTTAGACTTTGGGTTTTGTTTAGATTAAAAGTTCGCCATAGCTGCAACTTCGCGTACTTCGTTTGTGTTCAACGACCAGACAAAGGCGTCACAGAACCCCACCTTGATCAATAAAGCTTTCATCTTATATTCGCAATATCCAGATTGCAATCTCAGTTTCTTGCTTGTTCTTCGTTTGCTCGCAGGAAACAGACCCTCGTGGTCAGGTTGATCGTGCTCCGGCGTGGTCAATAACTTCTCGGAGTTGGTTTAGCGATTGCTAAGGCGCGACGTCCTCGCACGTTCATAGTCGGATCGTCAAAGTCGACTTCCATCAAAGCGATATCCATCATCTCATCGAAAGACGGGACACCTTTGCCTCTATCAAGTGGTATCAGATTTCCAGGTTGCTCGGTGAGATTTTACAGTTTTTCGTAGTTTAGATCGAGTCTGTTCTTCATACCTACAGTCCACGAAAAAGCCACACACAAAAAAATTAGGGTTAGTTCATCATATCCGAACCAATCTGAGCCTTTGCATAATCTTTTTAGGGTTTTTGCTTTGTTGAATTTGCCGTTGCATCGTCGTGTCAAGTTGCTGGTCTTAGAGTCTAGTCTTTTAGAGTTTCGAGTTCTGGTCATAAGTTGTCACGCCGGCGCCGCACCATCATCATCGCCTTGCCATCTACCACTATTGCTTATCCGCCACCGCTCTGAATCCGTATCCATATACCACCACCAATCCGTATCCATATACCACCACCGATCTGTATCCATATACCACCACCGCTACCGTATACCACCACCGCTGCCATATCCTACCACCATATATCCACCACCAATCCGAGTTCTTTTCATATTCGGTTTGTTTTAAAGATCCATCTATTTTCCGTTTCCTGTTTCCTTGCCCGAGTAGGTCTCGGAAGAAAAAAAAAAGTCTGGAGACCCCCGGGCAGTTTTTAGGCCAAAATTTCGGCAACCAAAAATATTTTTCCCTATCCTATTTTTAGGTCCCGGGGAGTGTTTTCAGACACTCGCCATCATAGTGATTTTTTGTCGCACTTTTTCGTCGTCGCTGCCCTGATTTCCGAAAAAAAATAGTCAAAAAAAAAATTTTGTGCCCATCCTGTCAGTTTGACCTGGGAAGAGTTTTGAGACACTCGTCATTATAGTGATTTTTCGCAAAAAAAAAACAAAAAGAGCGCGAAAAAAAAGAGAAATTTTTTTCCAGAGTGTGCTTTTCCCTTGTTTACGTGCAGCGCCGTGATTTTGTTAGTGTTCTAGGCTCGCGTCTCTAGCACGGTCTAGCCTAGGACCAGCACAGTACCGTCGTTGAGCGTTTATTCAACTTTGCATCTCTGAATTGATTATTGCTGACCATTTTTGCTACCATATTATAAGCCTTCCCAACTCCACATACATCTACATCGTGCGTTTGACTCTCCCTGGTAATCGCTCTATCCAAGCTTTGAGAGTTTTGACTACATCGGTTGCCGATCACCGCCTGCTGCTGGGTAAGAACTGGTAAGAATTTGAGATTCGCTTGAAGGTTTTGTGACACACCACCATCACCACCACTTCCTAGTAGTCTGCAGGATCATATTCTTTTGTGTTTCTATTGCTGCTAACTATGGCAGGATCACAAGCCGATGAGACTGATTGGGAGAACATGACGAACAAGGAGTTGCATGATAAATTTCAGCAAATGATGAGTGGCCAGGTGGGAGATGTGCTAAACAGATTTGAAGAGGCTATGGAGAAGATAGATGCCGTGGAGAAGTCGTTCGAGACAAAGCTGGATAACAAGTTTACTGAATTACTCAAGCGTCTTCCCCAACCACCACCGGCTGCACATATCGCACCTCTACAACAACAACAACCACATCTCCAACGCCGCCTTCCAAATCAAGTGGGACGAGCACAGCGCGTTCCAATTGAGATTGGTCAAAATTCGGGTGCCGCTGCACCTACTGTTGATGCTTCTTTGGCTCCTGCTACTGCGGCGGCTGAGGAGGATGACGATTATGCGGGCGATTATGAGGATGAGGTTGATCAAAATCAGAACTACGTGCAGCCACCAGCACCACCACCAGCAGGTCGACCTCAGGTATATATTCGCAACGGTAGGCCGACACCACCACCTCAGGTATGAGATCATGACCATCTCCCTAAACTGAAATTGAATATTCCATCATTTGAGGGTAGATATGTTCCTGATATATATCTTACTTGGGAGTTAGAAACTGAACAACGATTTACATGTTTACAATATCCTGAGGAGAGACGTGTTCCTGCTGCTGTTTGTGCTTTCACTAGCTTTGCATGTGTTTGGTGGTCTGAACATTGTAGATTATATCCTGTTCCAGCTACTTGGGCTGCTTTGAAAACTGCTATGCGTACTCGTTGGGTTCCACCATATTATCAACGTGAATTACTTAAAAAATTGCAGCGCTTAAGATAAGGGAAAAATTCTGTAGAAGAATATTATCAGGAATTACAAACTGGCATGATTAGATGTGGTATTGTTGAGGAGAATGAAGCTATGCTTGCACGTTTTATGGGTGGATTAAATAAAGAGATTCAGACCATTCTAGAGTATAAGGATTATAATAATATCACTCGTTTATTCCATCTTGCTTGTAAAGCTGAACGTGAAGTGCAGGATCGACAGCCATTGGCGCGAACTAACTTTTCTGCAGGTCGACCTTCATCATGGACACCGCGTGCATCTTCTACTTCCATTGCACCAGCACCTCCATCAGGTTCCACCTCCAGCCGTGATACAAGAAAGCAGGCACAACCACCACTATCTGCCAAGAGCGCACCTGCCGGGCCTGCACAGAGCTCTTCTTCTTCCATGGCATCGACAGGGCACACAAGTGATATTATTTGTCGTCGTTGTAAGGGAAGAGGACATTATGCGAGAGAATGCAAATCTCAACGTGTAATGATTGCTACTGAGGATGGTGGGTATGAGTCCGCTAGTGACTATGATGAGGAGACTTTGGCTCTTATTACACGTGAAGAACATGGTGAAGATGATTCTGAAAATGAGACGCAATACATGGCTCCTGAAGACGCTGACAGGTATGAATGTTTAGTTGCTCAACGTGTTTTGAGTGTACAGGTCACACAAGCAGAGCAAAATCAGAGGCATAATTTGTTCCATACAAAGGGAGTTGTGAAGGAACGTTCTGTTCGCGTCATCATAAATGGAGGGAGCTGTAACAACTTGGCTAGCATGGAGATGGTGGAGAAGCTATCTCTCACCACAAGACCATATCCACATCCTTACTACATCCAATGGTTCAACAACAGCGGCAAGGTTAAGGTAACACGTACTGTTCGTGTGCATTTTAGTATCTCTACATATGCTGATTATGTTGATTGTGATGTGGTACCCATGCAAGCATGTTCCTTATTACTTGGTAGACCATGGCAATTTGATAAAAATTCTGTACACCATGGTAGAAACAATCAGTATACTCTTGTTCATAAGGATAAAAATATTACTTTGCTTCCTATGACTCCTGATTCCATTTTGAAAGATGACATTAATAGAGCTAATAAAGCAAAACAGGAAAAAAATAAGAGTGAAAATCAGATTGTGGCAAAAGAATTTGAGCAACAAATGAAACCTAATAATAAACCATCTAGTGTTGTTTCTGAAATTAAATTGAAAAGTGCATGTTTACTTGCCACAAAATCTGATATTGATGAGCTAGATTTCAGCAAATCTGTTTGCTATGCTTTTGTGTGCAAAGAGGCATTATTTGCATTCGAGGACGTGCCTTCCTCTTTGCCCCCTGTTGTCACTAACATTTTGCAGGAGTTCGCTGACGTCTTCCCACTAGACGTGCCACCGGGATTACCACCTATTCGAGGGATTGAGCATCAGATTGACTTAATTCCCGGTGCATCGCTACCCGACCGTGCACCATACCGTACCAATCCAGAGGAGACGAAGGAGATTATGCGTCAAGTACAGGAGCTGCTCAACAAAGGTTATATACGCGAATCTCTTAGTCCTTGTGCTGTTCCTATTATACTAGTGCCTAAAAAGGATGGTACGTCGCGTATGTGTGTTGATTGTAGAGGCATTAATAATATTACTATTCGTTATCGTCATCCTATTCCTAGGCTAGATGATATGCTTGATGAATTGAGTGCTCTACAATATTCTCCAAAGTTGATTTGCGTAGTGGATACCATCAAATTCGTATGAAATTGGGAGATGAATGGAAAACTGCATTTAAAACTAAGTTTGGTTTATATGAGTGGTTAGTCATGCCTTTTGGGTTAACTAATGCACCTAGTACTTTCATGAGACTAATGAACGAAGTTTTACGTGCTTTCATTGGACGATTTGTGGTAGTCTATTTTGATGATATACTGATTTATAGCAAATCTTTGGAAGAACATTTGGAACATTTACGTGCTGTTTTTATTGCTCTACGTGATGCACGTTTGTTTGGTAACCTTGGGAAGTGCACCTTTTGCACCGACCGAGTATCTTTTCTTGGCTATGTTGTTACTCCACAGGGAATTGAAGTTGATAAAGCCAAGATTGAAGCTATTGAGAGTTGGCCGCAGCCCAAAACGGTCACACAAGTGCGGAGTTTTCTTGGACTCGCTGGTTTCTATAGGCGTTTTGTGAGAGATTTTAGCACCATTGCTGCACCTCTTAACGAGCTTACAAAGAAGGATGTGCCTTTTGTTTGGGGTACCGCACAGGAAGAAGCCTTCACGGTATTGAAAGATAAGTTGACACATGCTCCTTTACTCCAACTTCCTGATTTTAATAAGACTTTTGAGCTTGAATGTGATGCTAGTGGAATTGGATTAGGAGGTGTGTTATTACAAGATGGCAAACCTGTTGCATACTTTTCTGAAAAATTGAGTGGGCCTAGTGTGAATTATTCTACTTATGATAAAGAACTATATGCTCTTGTTCGGACTTTAGAAACATGGCAACATTATTTATGGCCCAAAGAATTTGTTATCCATTCTGATCATGAATCTTTGAAACATATTAAAAGTCAAGCTAAACTGAATCGTAGACATGCTAAATGGGTTGAATTCATTGAAACTTTCCCTTATGTCATTAAACACAAGAAGGGTAAAGAAAATGTTATTGCTGATGCATTGTCTCGTCGCTATACTATGCTTTCACAACTTGACTTCAAAATATTTGGTTTGGAGACCATCAAAGATCAATATGTGCATGATGCTGATTTTAAAGATGTGTTGCAGAATTGTAAAGAAGGAAGAACCTGGAACAAGTTTGTCGTTAATGATGGATTTGTGTTCCGTGCTAACAAGCTATGCATTCCAGCTAGCTCTCTGTTGGAAATATGCCCTAGAGGCAATAATAAATGGTTATTATTATATTTATTTGTTCATGATAATTGTCTATTGTTCATGCTATAATTGTGTTATCCGGAAATCGTAATACATGTGTGAATACATAGACCACAACGTGTCCCTAGTAAGCCTCTAGTTGACTAGCTCGTTGATCAACAGATAGTCATGGGTTTCCTGACTATGGACATTGGATGTCATTGATAACGGGATCACATCATTAGGAGAATGATGTGATGGACAAGACCCAAACCTAAGCATAGCACAAAAGATCGTGTAGTTCGTTTGCTAGAGCTTTTCCAATGTCAAGTATCTTTTCCTTAGACCATGAGATCGTGCAACTCCCGGATGCCGTAGGAGTGCTTTGGGTGTGCCAAACGTCACAACGTAACTGGGTGACTATAAAGGTACACTACGGGTATCTCCGAAAGTGTCTGTTGGGTTGGCATGGATCGAGACTGGGATTTGTCACTCCGTGTGACGGAGAGGTATCTCTGGGCCCACTCGGTAGTGCATCATCATAATGAGCTCAATGTGACTAAGGAGTTAGTCACGGGATCATGCATTACGGTACGAGTAAAGAGACTTGCCGGTAACGAGATTGAACAAGGTATTGGGATACCGACGATCGAATCTCGGGCAAGTAACATACCGATTGACAAAGGGAATTGTATACGGGATTGATTGAATCCTCGACATCGTGGTTCATCCGATGAGATCATCGTGGAACATGTGGGAGCCAACATGGGTATCCAGATCCCGCTGTTGGTTATTGACCGGAGAGGCGTCTCGGTCATGTCTGCATGTCTCCCGAACCCGTAGGGTCTACACACTTAAGGTTCGGTGACGCTAGGGTTGTAGAGATATGAGTATGCGGAAACCGAAAGTTGTTCGGAGTCCCGGATGAGATCCCGGACGTCACGAGGAGTTCCGGAATGGTCCGGAGGTGAAGAATTATATATAGGAAGTCAAGTTTCGGCCACCGGGAAAGTTTCGGGGGTCACCGGTATTGTACCGGGACCACCGGAAGGGTCCCGGGGGTCCACCGGGTGGGGCCACCTATCCCGGAGGGCCCCATGGGCTGAAGTGGGAAGGGAACCAACCTTTAGTGGGCTGGTGCGCCCTCCATGGGCCTCCCCCCTGCGCCTAGGGTTGGAAACCCTAGGGTGGGGGGGGGGGGGCGTCCCACTTGCCTTGGGGGGCAAGTTTCCCCCCTGGCCGCCGCCCCCCCTTTAGATGGGATCCAAGCCGGCGCCCCCCCTCCAGGGGGCCTATATATAGTGGGAGGGAGGGAGGGCAGCAACACCACAGCCCCTGGCGCCTCCCTCTCCCCCTGCAACACCTCTCCCTCTCGCAGAAGCTTGGCGAAGCCCTGCCGAGATCCCGCTACATCCACCACCACGCCGTCGTGCTGCTGGATCTCCATCAACCTCTCCTTCCCCCTTGCTGGATCAAGAAGGAGGAGACGTCGCTGCTCCGTACGTGTGTTGAACGCGGAGGTGCCGTCCGTTCGGCACTCGGTCATCGGTGATTTGGATCACGGCGAGTACGACTCCATCAACCCCGTTCATTGGAACGCTTCCGCTCGCGATCTACAAGGGTATGTAGATGCACTCCTTTCCCCTCGTTGCTAGTATACTCCATAGATGGATCTTGGTGATGCGTAGGAAATTTAAAATTCTGCTACGATCCCCAACAGTGGTATCAGAGCCAGGCCTATGCATAGTTACTATGCACGAGTAGAACACAAAGCTGTTGTGGGCGTAGATATTGTCAATTTTTCTTGCCACTACTAGTCTTATCTTGTTTCGACGGTATTGTGGGATGAAGCGGCCCGGACCGACCTTACACGTACGCTTACGTGAGACAGGTTCCACCGACTGACATGCACTAGTTGCATAAGGTGGCTAGCGGGTGTCTGTCTCTCCCACTTTAGTCGAAACGGATTCGATGAAAAGGATCCTTATGAAGGGTAAATAGAAATTGGCATATCACGTTGTGGTTTTACGTAGGTAAGAAACGTTCTTGCTAGAAACCTATACAAGCCACGTAAAAACTTGCAACAACAATTAGAGGACGTCTAACTTGTTTTTGCAGCATGTGCTATGTGATGTGATATGGCCAGAAGATGTGATGAATGATATATGTGATGTATGAGATTGATCATATTCTTGTAATAGGAATCACGACTTGCATGTCGATGAGTATGACAACCGGCAGGAGCCATAGGAGTTGTCTTTATTTTTTGTATGACCTGCGTGTCATTGAATAACGCCATGTAAATTACTTTACTTTGTTGCTAAACGCGTTAGCCATAGAAGTAGAAGTAATCGTTGGCGTGACAACTTCATGAAGACACAATGATGGAGATCATGGTGTCATGCCGGTGACGAAGATGATCATGGCGCCCCGAAGATGGAGATCAAAGGAGCAAAATGATATTGGCCATATCATGTCACTATTTGATTGCATGTGATGTTTATCATGTTTTGCATCTTATTTGCTTAGAACGACGGTAGTAAGTAAGATGATCCCTTATAATAATTTCAAGAAAGTGTTCCCCCTAACTGTGCACCGTTGCGAAGGTTCGTTGTTTCGAAGCATCACGTGATGGTCGGGTGTGATAGATTCTAACGTTCGCATACAACGGGTGTTGACGAGCCTAGCATGTACAGACATGGCCTCGGAACACACGCAATACACTTAGGTTGACTTGACGAGTCTAGCATGTACAGACATGGCCTCGGAACACGGAAGACCGAAAGGTCGAGCATGAGTCGTATAGAAGATACGATCAACATGGAGATGTTCACCGATCTTGACTAGTTCGTCTCACGTGATGATCGGACACGGCCTAGTTAACTCGGATCATGTTTCACTTAGATGACTAGAGGGATGTCTATCTGAGTGGGAGTTCATTGAGTAATTTGATTAGATGAACTTAATTATCATGAACTTAGTCTAAAATCTTTACAATATGTCTTGTAGATCAAATGGCCCACGTTGTCCTCAACTTCAACGCGTTCCTAGAGAAAACCAAGCTGAAAGATGATGGCAGCAACTATACGGACTGGGTCCGGAACCTAAGGATCATCCTCATAGCTGCCAAGAAAGATTATGTCCTAGAAGCACCGCTAGGTGAAGCACCAATCCCAGAGAACCAAGACGTTATGAACGCTTGGCAATCACGTGCTGATGATTACTCCCTCGTTCAGTGCGGCATGCTTTACAGCTTAGAACCGAGTCTCCAAAAGCGTTTTGAGAAACATGGAGCATATGAGATGTTCGAAGAGCTGAAAATGGTTTTCCAAGCTCATGCCCGGGTCGAGAGATATGAAGTCTCCGACAAGTTCTTCAGCTGTAAAATGGAGGAAAATAGTTCTGTTAGTGAGCACATACTCAGAATGTCTGGGTTACACAACCGCTTGTCTCAGCTGGGAGTTAATCTCCCGGATGAGGCGGTCATTGACAGAATCCTTCAGTCGCTTCCACCGAGCTACAAGAGCTTTGTGATGAACTTCAATATGCAGGGGATGGAAAAGACCATTCCTGAGGTATATTCAATGCTGAAATCAGCGGAGGTGGAGATCAGAAAGGAACATCAAGTATTGATGGTGAATAAAACCACTAAGTTCAAGAAAGGCAAGGGTAAGAAGAACTTCAAGAAGGACGGCAAGGGAGTTGCCGCGCCCGGTAAGCCAGTTGCCGGGAAGAAGTCGAAGAATGGACCCAAGCCTGAGACTGAGTGTTTTTATTGCAAGGGAAGTGGTCACTGGAAGCAGAACTGCCCCAAATACTTAGCGGACAAGAAGGCCGGCAACACCAAAGGTATATGTGATATACATGTAATTGATGTGTACCTTACCAGTACTCGTAGTAGCTCCTGGGTATTTGATACCGGTGCGGTTGCTCATATTTGTAACTCAAAACAGGAGCTGCGGAATAAGCGGAGACTGGCGAAGGACGAGGTGACGATGCGCGTCGGGAATGGATCCAAGGTCGATGTGATCGCCGTCGGCACGCTGCCTCTGCATTTACCTACGGGATTAGTTTTAAACCTCAATAATTGTTATTTAGTGCCAGCTTTGAGCATGAACATTGTATCTGGATCTCGTTTAATTCGAGATGGCTACTCATTTAAATCCGAGAATAATGGTTGTTCTATTTATATGAGAGATATGTTTTATGGTCATGCCCCGCTGGTCAATGGTTTATTCTTGATGAATCTCGAACGTGATGTTACACATATTCATAGTGTGAATACCAAAAGATGTAAAGTTGATAACGATAGTCCCACACACTTGTGGCACTGCCGCCTTGGTCACATTGGTGTCAAGCGCATGAAGAAGCTCCATGCAGATGGACTTTTGGAGTCTCTTGATTATGAATCATTTGACACGTGCGAACCATGCCTCATGGGTAAGATGACCAAGACTCCGTTCTCCGGAACAATGGAGCGAGCAACCAACTTATTGGAAATCATACATACCGATGTGTGCGGTCCAATGAGTGTTGAGGCTCGCGGAGGATATCGTTATGTTCTCACTCTCACTGATGACTTAAGTAGATATGGGTATGTCTACCTAATGAAACACAAGTCTGAAACCTTTGAAAAGTTCAAGGAATTTCAGAGTGAGGTTGAGAATCAACGTGACAGGAAAATAAAATTCTTACGATCAGATCGTGGTGGAGAATATTTAAGTCACGAATTTGGTACGCACTTGAGGAAATGTGGAATCGTTTCACAACTCACGCCGCCTGGAACACCTCAGCGAAATGGTGTGTCCGAACGTCGTAATCGCACTCTATTGGATATGGTGCGATCTATGATGTCTCTTACCGATCTACCGCTCTCATTTTGGGGCTATGCTTTAGAGACTGCCGCATTCACTTTAAATAGGGCTCCGTCGAAATCTGTTGAGACGACACCGTATGAATTATGGTTTGGGAAGAAACCTAAGCTGTCGTTTCTAAAAGTTTGGGGATGCGATGCTTATGTCAAGAAACTTCAACCTGAAAAGCTCGAACCCAAGTCGGAGAAATGCGTCTTCATAGGATACCCTAAGGAAACTATTGGGTATACCTTCTACCTCAGATCCGAAGGCAAGATCTTTGTTGCCAAGAATGGGTCCTTTCTGGAGAAAGAGTTCTCTCGAAAGAATTGAGTGGGAGGAAAGTGGAACTTGATGAGGTGATAGTCACTCCTTCCGAACCGGAAAGTAACACAGCGCGGGAAGATGTTCCTGTGGTGCCTACACCGACTGGGGAGGAAGTTAATGATGGTGATCATGAAGCTTCAGATCAAGTTACTGCTGAACTTCGTAGGTCCACAAGGACACGTTCCGCACCAGAGTGGTACGGCAACCCTGTCCTGGAAATCATGTTGTTAGACAACGGTGAACCTTCGAACTATGAAGAAGCGATGGCGGGCCCGGATTCCGACAAATGGCTAGAAGCCATGAAATCCGAGATAGGATCCATGTATGAAAACGAAGTATGGACTTTGACTGACTTGCCCGATGATCGGCGAGCCATAGAAAATAAATGGATCTTTAAGAAGAAGACAGACGCGGATGGTAATGTGACCATCTATAAGGCTCGACTTGTCGCTAAGGGTTATCGACAAGTTTAAGGGGTTGACTACGATGAGACTTTCTCACCCGTAGCGAAGCTGAAGTCCGTCCGAATCATGTTAGCAATTACCGCATTCTATGATTATGAGATATGGCAGATGGACGTCAAAACGGCATTCCTTAACGGCTTTATTAAGGAAGAATTGTATATGATGCAGCCGGAAGGTTTTGTCGATCCTAAGAATGCTAACAAAGTATGCAAGCTCCAGCGTTCAATCTATGGGCTGGTGCAAGCATCTCGGAGTTGGAACATTCGCTTTGATGAGATGATCAAAGCGTTTGGGTTTACACAGACTTATGGAGAAGCCTGTGTTTACAAGAAAGTGAGTGGGAGCTCTGTAGCATTTCTCATATTATATGTGGATGACATACTATTGATGGGAAATGATATAGAATTCTTGGAAAGTATAAAGGCCTATTTGAATAAGTGTTTTTCAATGAAGGACCTTGGAGAAGCTGCTTATATATTAGGCATCAAGATCTATAGAGATAGATCAAGACGCCTCATTGGTCTTTCACAGAGTACGTACCTTGACAAGATATTGAAGAAGTTCAATATGGATCAGTCCAAGAAGGGGTTCTTGCCTGTATTGCAAGGTGTGTAATTGAGCACGGCTCAATGCCCAACCTCGACAGAAGATAGTGAAAAGATGAGTGTCATCCCCTATGCCTCGGCCATAGGGTCTATTATGTATGCCATGCTGTGTACCAGACCTGATGTAAACCTTGCCGTAAGTTTGGTAGGAAGGTACCAAAGTAATCCCGGCATGGAACACTGGACAGCGGTGAAGAATATCCTGAAGTACCTGAAAAGGACTAAGGATATGTTTCTCGTATATGGAGGTGACGAAGTCTCGTCATAAAGGGTTACGTCGACGCTAGCTTCGACACAGATCTGGATGACTCGAAGTCACAAACCGGATACATGTATATTTTGAATGGAGGGGCAGTAAGCTGGTGCAGTTGCAAGCAAAGCGTCGTGGCGGGATCTACATGTGAAGCGGAGTACATGGCAGCCTCAGAGGCAGCGCAAGAAGCAATCTGGATGAAGGAGTTCATTACCGACCTAGGGGTGATTCCCAATGCGTCGGGCCCGATGACTCTCTTCTGTGACAACACTGGAGCTATTGCCCTTGCCAAGGAGCCCAGGTTTCACAGGAAGACCAGGCATATCAAGCGTCGCTTCAACTCCATTCGTGAAAGTGTTCAAAATGGAGACATAGATATTTGTAAAGTACATACGAACCTGAATGTAGCAGATCAGTTGACTAAACCTCTCCCTAGAGCAAAACAGGATCAACACCAGAACGCTATGGGTGTTCGATTCATCACAATGTAACTAGATTATTGACTCTAGTGCAAGTGGGAGACTGTTGGAAATATGCCATAGAGGCAATAATAAATGATTATTATTATATTTCTTTGTTCATGATAATTGTCTATTGTTCATGCTATAATTGTGTTATCCGGAAATCGTAATACATGTGTGAATACATAGACCACAACGTGTCCCTAGTAAGCCTCTAGTTGACTAGCTCGTTGATCAACAGATAGTCATGGGTTTCCTGACTATGGACATTGGATGTCATTGATAACGGGATCACATCTTTAGGAGAATGATGTGATGGACAAGACCCAAACCTAAGCATAGCACAAAAGATCGTGTAGTTCGTTTGCTAGAGCTTTTCCAATGTCAAGTATCTTTTCCTTAGACCATGAGATCGTGCAACTCCCGGATGCCGTAGGAGTGCTTTGGGTGTGCCAAACGTCACAACGTAACTAGGTGACTATAAAGGTACACTACGGGTATCTCCGAAAGTGTCTGTTGGGTTGGCACGGATCGAGACTGGGATTTGTCACTCCGTGTGACGGAGAGGTATCTCTGGGCCCACTCGGTAGTGCATCATCATAATGAGGTCAATGTGACTAAGGAGTTAGTCACGGGATCATGCATTACGGTACGAGTAAAGAGACTTGCCGGTAATGAGATTGAACAAGGTATTGGGATACCGACGATCGAATCTCGGGCAAGTAACATACCGATTGACAAAGGGAATTGTATACGGGATTGATTGAATCCTCGACACCGTGGTTCATCCGATGAGATCATCGTGGAACATGTGGGAGCCAACATGGGTATCCAGATCCCGTTGTTGGTTATTGACCGGAGAGGCGTCTCGGTCATGTCTGCATGTCTCCCGAACCCGTAGGGTCTACACACTTAAGGTTCGGTGACGCTAGGGTTGTAGAGATATGAGTATGCGGAAACCCGAAAGTTGTTCGGAGTCCCGGATGAGATCCCGGACGTCACGAGGAGTTCCGGAATGGTCCGGAGGTGAAGAATTATATATAGGAAGTCAAGTTTCGGCCACCGGGAAAGTTTCGGGGGTCACCGATATTGTACCGGGACCACCGGAAGGGTCCCGGGGGTCCACCGGGTGGGGCCACCTATCCCGTAGGGCCCCATGGGCTGAAGTGGGAAGGGAACCAGCCTTTAGTGGGCTGGGGCGCCCCCCATGGGCCTCCCCCCGCGCCTAGGGTTGGAAACCCTAGGGTGGGGGGGCGCCCCACTTGCCTTGGGGGGCAAGTTTCCCCCCTGGCCGCCGCCCCCCCCTTTAGATGGGATCCAGGCCGGCCCCCCCTCCAGGGGGCCTATATATAGTGGGAGGGAGGGAGGGCAGCAACACCACAGCCCCTGGCGCCTCCCTCTCCCCCTGCAACACCTCTCCCTCTCGCAGAAGCTTGGCGAAGCCCTGCCGAGATCCCGCTACATCCACCACCACGCCGTCGTGCTGCTGGATCTCCATCAACCTCTCCTTCCCCCTTGCTGGATCAAGAAGGAGGAGACGTCGCTGCTCCGTACGTGTGTTGAACGCGGAGGTGCCGTCCGTTCGGCACTTGGTCATCGGTGATTTGGATCACGGCGAGTACGACTCCATCAACCCCGTTCATTGGAACGCTTCCGCTCGCGATCTACAAGGGTATGTAGATGCACTCCTTTTCCCTCGTTGCTAGTATACTCCATAGATGGATCTTGGTGATGCGTAGGAAATTTAAAATTCTGCTACGATCTCCAACACTCTCTTCGTCTTTTGTTGTTGCAGGAGGCGCATGGAGGAGGATTAATGGGACACTTTGGCGTGAAGAAGACGGAGGACGTACTTGCTACACATTTCTTTTGGCCAAAGATGAGACGGGATGTTGAGCGTTTTGTTGCTCGCTGCACTACATGTCAAAAAGCTAAGTCACGACTCAATCCTCATGGTTTATATATGCCTTTGCCTGTACCTAGTGTTCTTTGGGAGGATATATCTATGGAATTTGTTTTAGGTTTACCTCGAACAAAGAAGGGGAGGGATAGCATATTTGTTGTCGTGGATAGATTCTCGAAAATGGCACACTTTATACCATGTCATAAAAGTGATGATGCTGTTAATGTTGCTGATTTGTTCTTTCGTGAAATTATTCGCTTGCATGGTGTGCCAAATACCATTGTTTTAGATCGTGATACTAAATTTCTTAGCCACTTTTGGAGATGTTTATGGGCTAAGTTGGGGACTAAACTGCTTTTTAGTACTACTTGTCACCCCCAAACTGATGGACAAACTGAAGTAGTCAATAGAACATTGTCTACTATGCTTAGGGCTGTTTTGAAGAATAATAAGAAAATGTGGGAAGAATGCTTGCTTCATACTGAATTTGCTTATAATCGTTCATTGCAATCTACTACTAAGATGTGCCCTTTTGAAATTGTGTATGGTTTCCTACCTCGTGCACCAATTGATTTGTTGCCTCTTCCATCTTCGGAGAAGGTTAATTTTGATGCTAAAGAACGTGCTAAATTGATTTTAAAAATGCATGAGTTAACTAAGGACAACATTGAGCGTATGAATGCTAAATATAAACTTGCTGGAGATAAGGGTAGAAAACATGTTGTGTTTGCACCTGGAGATCTTGTTTGGTTACATTTGCGTAAGGATAGATTTCCTAATTTGCGCAAATCAAAGCTAATGCCACGTGCTGATGGTCCTTTTAAGGTGTTAGAGAAAATAAATGATAATGCATATAAACTTGAGTTACCTGCAGATTTTGGGGTTAGTCCCACTTTTAACATTGCAGATTTGAAGCCTTATTTGGGTGAGGAAGATGAGCTTCCGTCGAGGACGACTTCATTTCAAGAAGGGGAGGATGATGAGGACATCAATACCATTGTTACACCCACAACCCCTACTGTTACATATAATGGACCAATTACTAGAGCTCGCGCACGCCAATTAAATTACCAGGTACTTTCGTTTCTTGGTAATGATTCTAATGTTCATGAGAATATGATGCTGCCTAAATTGGATACTTTTGTTTTGCTTACAAATGAAGGGCCTGGATTGGAGAAGGATGAACATTGGAGCAAGAACAAGCATGGAGTTGATGGCATGCGCAAGGGGAACAAGAACGGAGTTACCAGTGATGATTTCAAGACTTTGAAGCCACCATAAGGAGTGAATGAAGCCTTGGACGAAATATACAAGATGCCACTTCATAAATTTCGTCCAGAGGCTATTCTAGGTGCTGCGTCACCTTATTATTGGGCCTGGCCCATGTAATTTCGAAATACATAAGTATAGGCTGTTTTTAGAGTCCGTATGTGTGGGGAAACAAGAGATAGGGTTGGTTTCGGACCCCTTCTCCAAGGGCCACGAAATTCCCCCCTCTTCCTTCATATATACAGCCCTTAGGGCACCGTTTAGACTTTGGGTTTTGTTTAGATTAAAAGTTCGCCATAGCTGCAACTTCGCGTACTTCGTTTGTGTTCAACGACCAGACAAAGGCGTCACAGAACCCCACCTTGATCAATAAAGCTTTCATCTTATATTCGCAATATCCAGATTGCAATCTCAGTTTCTTGCTTGTTCTTCGTTTGCTCGCAGGAAACAGACCCTCGTGGTCAGGTTGATCGTGCTCCGGCGTGGTCAATAACCTCTCGGAGTTGGTTTAGCGATTGCTAAGGCGCGAAGTCCTCGCACGTTCGTAGTCGGATCGTCAAAGTCGACTTCCATCAAAGCGATATCCATCATCTCATCGAAAGACGGGACACTTTTGCCTCTATCAATGGGAGAAGCGCAAGGCACAGGGCGAAGCTGCCGAGAGTTCAGCGAAGCAGAGGAGGGTAAGGAGCCCAGAGGGAGGGCAAGGTGGTGGGAACTAGGTTGATGTGGTTGCATCCTGCTTCTAGACTAGGGCCAGCTTGAGCTTGTTGCTGTTCCACTGTGTCAGTAAGACAGTAAATGTGGCGCTGGGGTAAAATTGCAAATGGGACACCATTGATCAGATGTCGAACATAGTAAATGGCACAGGTGCATCGGCATCGACTTGTTAGTACTGGTAAATCAGTAGATGTGTTTGTTTGTTTGCTCCATGGAAACGGTAGATCAAACTGTATAGTGACTCTGAAGTTTGTGGTGTCCTCTTGAGACTTATCATGGGGAGCAGTGCATGGAGTGACTGGCACTGAATGAGCCTGGAGCTGCAACCTGACCTGAGTTCTGGAATGCTGTTGAATGGTTGGTGATCTGAGTTTCCGAAATACGACCAGCAAATGTCTATAAAAGTCATGTGCCATTTTCTTTACTAGATTTTGCATGAATGCTACTGCTATCGTATTTCTTTTTCTCAAGAGCCAAGTTTTGGTTGATGGCATAGACGATCGATTATAATAGTTGGACAGATGTACTGTATGTTGTAGTTGAACAGCCAAGCAAAATCCCAACTGTTGCCGCTTTTTCTCTCCTGGGAGCGTTTAATTGCCAGTCATCGTGTGTTGTTATCAATTTATTGTGGGGAATCAAGTGATAGTGTTTGAAGGAAATAATTAGCCTAGATGCGTGGGGATGCTTCATATTCACAACATGTTTATCGCACTGAAGAACAATTTATCACACCATGTTTCTGAATGACAAACAGGGGTTATCCGTTATCCACATATTTACTTTCAGCTGGAGGTTACATTACATTTGGAGAGTAGAAAGAAAGAGTAGAACTAAAGGACATTTCTTAGCATTCCTATGTACAGATGCTATATCAAGCCATTCCACTAATCTACTGGTTTGTAAATCAACACACACTTCCATCAAATCCCTGGGAACAGACACTGCATCAACCAATAGCCCAATACTACTCCAATATCATTAGAAAGAATATGTCATCTAATTACTTACTAGTCACCACCACACTTCAACTAGTAGCACAATAATCTCATATCAGGATCAGAGGGGTGTCCACATTTGTGACAAGCCGTTCTCCTGGCTCCAGTTTGGGGTCAACTCCAACTTGGAATTGCTGTTACTTGACATGTTGCTCAGAGCTGTCCTGATGGCCTTCTTCTCAGGGTTGTCCCAGCCCAGCAGGTCCCCGAAGCTCATCGATCCCCTGAGCGGTAGTGCCGGCAGGCCGGAGAAGCAGGACACTTGCTCGATGGTGTTCATCGCGGTGCCGCTGTCAAAGGCGATGTAGGCGTTGATGAGGGGCGCGAGCGGCGGCATAGTCGGAAGGTCCAGCTCGCTGAAAAATGTGCAGGCTTCATCAGATGGTGGCCTTGGGCTGGTTGTTCTGCTCTTGTAGAACACCCTGCATAGCACCCAGTCTTCCTGTATTTTCAAAAGAAAGAAGGATGACAAGGTTCAAATGGTGAGTGCAAGTTCATGTATGTATGTATGTAACAATTGAAACTGAAAAAGTATTCATTCCTTGAACTGTCAATTTCATATGAAGTAGGTTAGGCCGAGAAGGCTTCCATTGATTAAACTAATCCAGTAGCCAATCTCCGCAGCAATCTGGTTACTTTATGAAATTCTTTTTCTGGAAGTTAGTTAACTTGAAGAAATAGCAATCACAGGGACATCAATAATTTTAAATTGACACCTTGCAGTAAAGAACTAGCACATGCGAGTCAGATTAATCCTTATCAAGGGAATGTTTAGTAAATAATTAATTAATTTCATTTAGTTTGTTGGTTGCCTGGCGTAAACACTGGAACCATCATTTCAGTGACACGGACTGTGGAGTTGACCTGAATGTTAAAATTGGCAACTTGCAGGCTGTACAATTAATTAGAACGGTCCGAGTCAGAGAAGATCACTGGTTCAACAGAAACAGTAGAGATCATACGAAATTCCAGCATGACATACATGACGTAGACGACGCGTATGATGACAGTTATATAAATGGGCTAACGCGAGGAATACATATGCCCTCATTCTAAATACACGCGTAGATTAATAGATGCAGCTTTGATTGTTTTTCTTTTTCTTTTGCGGGTAATAGATGCAGCTTTGACTGTTCTTATACGAATATGTTACTCCCTTTGTAAGTAGTGATCTAAACGCTCTTATATTTCTTTACGGAGGGAGTACTAGTTAAGAATTTTGAAAGTTTCATAAAAAATGAATTTTGAAAGTATACGTTTACATAATATATTTTTATTGCAATCAAATTTACAGAAACTTAAATTGCACACTTTGGGGAACGAACGTCGTTTCGTGTGGAAAAAACAGGTAGTGATATCTATCTCAGCCACGAAATTATGCATTTTCTGTTTTTTTTTCGTGCTAAAAACTATGCAATTTTCACATGTAATGAAATAATGAACCGAAAATGAAAAAATAAAGGAAAGACAAACTCTCTTCTCTCTGCTCCTTAATTCTGCATGAGAGTGGCGTGTCCTAATACCGCCAGGGTCACGCGAACCAGATGAACCCAACAAAGAAAAAAGGAAGAGAAGATGCAGATATGCATATGATCCGACGTACCTTGAGCTGGCACCTCGCCTCGGCGGTGGCGGCGCCGACCTTCTGCTGCTGGTGGTGGCGGTGCCGTTCCTCCTCCAGGCGGAACTCGTGCATGACCCACTCCGTCCTCGTCCCCTTGGGGGCCCTGCCCTGGTAGAAGACGAGCGTCTTGCGCATCCCCACCAACGCGTCGCCGGCGCCGTGGGCGAGGATGGCGCGGTCCTTGCCGGTGGCCTTCCAGTAGCCGGAGCGCGTGGCGCGGTTGGTGCGCTGGCCGGTGGCGTACTTGCGGTCGCGCAGGCTGAAGAAGTACCACTCCCTGCCGCCCACGCACGCCGCCTCTGCACAAGGAGAAGACAGACGAATCCATCCAAACATTTTAGCATGCAACCAATCTGTCCAACTGTGTATAGTTTCAATAAATTAGCAGAAAATATGATTTCAGCAAGATGTACTAGTTGGTTATCACGTCAGTGTAACAGGCTCAAAGTTCAAACCCGGGCGATCGACGCCAATTGTTTACACTTCTTCTTTTTTTCAGTTGCAGAGGCAGAATGAATCAATCAACCTTCCTTTCCTTGAAAGAAATCATGCAGTTTTTTTTCCACAAAAATTAAGTTGGTCGCCAGCGCCATGAACTGCATGCACGAACAACGGAACAAGAACCAACAGAGCTCGATCTGGCGCCGGCCGGCAGATTGGCTGGCCGGGCTAATGAACGAAGAAAGGTTGCTACGAACAGCAGTGACGTCGAGAGATGAGAGGGCACGTAGCAAGTAGGAACACTTGGGTACGTACCTGGAAGGTCCCATGGCTCGCACTTGTTGAGGTCGACGTCCACGATGTCGACGCCACCGTATGCGCGCCGGCCGGTGAGCTTGTGGAGGAGGTAGTCGAGGACCAGCTCCTCGTCCCGTGGGTGGAAACGGAACCCCGGCGGCATCCTCGCCTCCATCATGCCAATAGAGCTCATCTTCTCGATCGGATCGCTACACTGCTACCTTAATTAGCCAGGGAGAGGGAGAGATGGAGGGAGGGAGGGAGGGAGGGAGGGAGAGAGAGAGAGAGTTTTGAGACGGGACGATGAAGGGGAGGTACGTACATGTATTAATAGTGCACGCTAGTCAACTACTGAACAATGCAACCTGCTACTACTATACTTTTGCATCGATGCTTACGGTTTGAAACCGTAAGTCTTCAACGACTATTCATTTTTGGGACATCCTCCTATCCAGTATATAAAAGGCAATATTCGAAGAAAAAAAATGTTTGCCCCCTTTATATATAATGCCAGATGGTAATACTTTCTCTAAACTTAGTACAAAGTTGAGTCACTTATTTTGAGACGGATGAAGCGTGATACAAGGTGATGAAAGAAAAAACACTCTTGCAAAGTACGGAGTAGATTAAAGAAAAATAAATCAAATAACAAAGAAAGCAATGCACAAGATATGCACTACTGGACTCCACCAAATCGCCATCGAGCATGAGCACAAAGATTAGCCAAATCCTAGCAAGAAATACCCGTGGCCACCGAAGAAGAACGAATCAGCGTCTTGTTGAGAAACCTCCGTACATCGTTGCACGATCTTAATCAAATTGTCACCACAGAGGGCCCTCTTCCCTCTCGCTCTGGTTTGAGGAGCGCTGGTCCTGGCTACAATCAGCGAGGGCCGAGAATGTTGACGATGCAGTCACATGTAAAAGGTAGGAGGCAAACTAAACCACCTCACACCAAAGCGAAACAATATTCGAGCTACAAGTCAAGCTTGCCTATATACGCTGACGCATGCGCTCGGAAGGTAACTGACCTCCACGATGACACCCCAAGAGGTTGACAATGGGACACATTGCTACCGCCGAAACCAACAAGATGGACTTGGGTTTCCACTGGGAGCTCTGGCACGGGAGGAAGGCCACAACGCCGCCCCCGAGAGGGACTCGACACCCACATGCGTCACCGCCGCCTGCATTGAGGCTCGATATCTCGCACGTGCCACGTCGAGGTACCTAGTCCATCAAACCCACCCCGAGAAAGGCCTCCAGATTGAAATTTGGGCTCCACCATTGTCGACTACAACGACCTTGCCAGGATCACCAGTCAACACACCCATCGACAACCACAAAACCAAGAGGAGTAGCAACCAACACGTCCACACTACTAATCGGTGAGCCAACCGTGGAACCCGCCATCCAGGATCGCCACCCTAGGATCCAGGACCGACACCCACAACCTCTAGAGCACATGGTCGTCGCCTACCACAGGAGGGCAGAAGGCATCCCCTTTAAGCCCCCAGAGCAAACCCCCTCAGAGCGGATGACATTGGACCAGGGCTAGGCCATCCCCCTGCCCGTAGTAGCTGGGACTGGGCGACACCGATGCTGATCCACAAGCACAAAAGACGCCTGGCCAGGGCATATCTGGTCGAAGACCAAGATAACCCGAGGACCCGACCCCTGCATCGACGAAGCTGAACGGGGGCGAGCCACACCGGTGTCCGGAAGAACCACCTCGTAGGCCACGTGCCGCTCAGCGCCACAAAAAAGCGGGCTGCCGTCGCGCCAGATCAGGCCTCTCGAGATCCAGGTGATGGCTAGCCCACAAGTCTCGAGACTGCAAGCCCATGTGTAAGACCACAGGAGACGAGGCAGATCAACGGCCCTAGTCGCTCGTTAGCTTGAGAGGAGAGACGAAAGGGTATGGGTCAAGGAACATATATCCTTCCCTATTAAAGCGTATACTACTTCATTTATCTATTTGTCAAAGCCTATGCAGGGCAGAAAGAAAAAAAATGCAGTTAGGCGTATGCATACGCGCGCGATTGCCGGGAAGCGTACCCTGCCGTTGGGTATACGGAATTCAGTTTGTTTCGTGGATATACATCGTCGGATTCGATCTCGCTCTAGCCAGCTCGGACGCATGGGCTAGCTCATCACCTCAGCACCTCAGTTGAGTGGAAGCCTCCTTTCCTTTTGGGATCAACGGCCCCTGACCTGACCAAGTATAGGCGGCGGCAACTATTTTGGGTGTGTCACGATAGTGCAAAAGATAGCTAGTAGTAGTACCGAAAGTGACATGCCATGGATCGTATTCGGTCTAGGCTGTAAATCACATATATGTACATAACGAATTTTGAATTAGGGCCTGTTCGGTTATCCATCCGGCTCCGCGAAATTACAGGAATATACGGAGCGCCTATTTTGCAGCTCTGTTAATTTAGCCTGCAGCTCCGTTGGCTCCGCGAGCGGAGTCGGGAGTGGAAGGACTCCGGACACTCCCTTAGTTTGAGGCAGCTGCCAGCGCCTAAGGCCTTGCACAATGCAAGGTGCTTAGGAGAAGTGTTTGGAGAAATAAATCAGGCTTTACTTAAGCATCGATACTTATTTGTACATGACAGATGCTTAATTAGACGTCTCTTTTATAGAAATAAGCACCGGTGCTTAAGAAAAAGCCGGTTTATTTCTCTATAAGCACCTTCCTAAACACCTAGCATTGTACAAGGCCTAATAGAAGAGAGATCGGACAAATTAATCACTAGCCACTAGCTTACCACTCACGAGCTTCGAACAATTAATATTTATTTTCCATCTTTGTCCAATTATTTGGGGCGTCACGATCGACACTGCAAAAGATAGCGAAAGTGACATTGGCATTGATAGTGTTCGAGGCCGTAAATCACATATACTAGTACTGGACTTGAACTACTAGCTAGGTTGAGACCGCTGCTAGAGATCGTGCTGCAAAACAGGAGTGCAAACAAAGAGATCGTGCTGCAAAACAAGAGTGCACCTATCATGAATTGCTCCTATGGTTTCTCGTGAAACAATTTATGGCACCCATGGGTCTGGGCACGCGTGGATTTTTCTATGCACAATTGCTCGCGATCAGTAAAATGGATTGATCCCCTGCATGCGCTTAGGGCTTATTCCCCTCTGAATTTCTGCATGTGGTAGTCTTCGGCAGAGACTGTATGGTTCATCCGCCCCAACCGGTGCTTCTTCTTTTGATTTTTAAATGTGAATCTATTATATCTTTTGAACCAAAACTCTAATTTATATTCAATTTGCATATTCATGTTTCTTGTGACGAATGCTTTGTAACAAGAACACTCTTAAACACGTTTTGATAAGTTCTTTTTTACCAAGTTTCAACTACTGAAACATGGTAAGAACGAATGATAAATTCATCATATTTCAAAAACTAAAACTAAAACACTAAACCCTAATCCCTAAGCCCTAAGCCAACCCTATGCCCTAGCCCAAGCCCTAAACCCGAAACCCTAAATGAGAATGAAACTTGGTATAACTTGGTATAACTTGGTCAAAACTTAATATTACGATTATCAAGTTTTAATATTTGAAACTTGTTACCTTTGGAAAATGTCAAACTATATTCAAGAGTGGTCTTGTTTGAAGCTCCACGTTGCAAGGAACACATATATGCAAACGAAACTGAAATTGGACCTTCAATTTAAAATATACCATAGATTCAAATTTGAAGATGAAATAAAAATCCATGGGAGGTGGGGTGGGTGGAGCATGCAACTCTACTAAAAGCTGCATGCATGAAACCCATCTAAATTAAGTAAGGCTTAAAAACATGCAAACCACTAAACAACTTTACGAATCTTAAAGCAATCATGTGGTTGCCTTCATGCGTGCTGCTGCATAGAGGTGTTGTGAATTTCTGATGATTTCTCACTAGAAAATAGAGTTACCAAAAAAATGGGTGAAAACCAGAAAGGAATCACTCACTAGTCGGCATGCGACGGGGAATAAAAAAAAAGCAACACCAGACAAACCCAATACACCAAGAGCGTGTTTGGTTGCACGCATGAAGCCCATACAGGCTTGGGATGCAAATTTGGCCTATTTGGTATCCTGGACTGCACCGAATTCGCAGCCCGCACAGACCTTAAAGCAGCTCTAGACCTGGTTGAGGAGGAACAACTGAATCAGTCATTCCCCCAGAGCCGGATCGACTCCAGCGGTCAAAGTATGGCCCGAGGTTGCACGCCTTGGGAATGCGGGTGACGCGACATATCGGCCTTACCTATCTACTCCCCTCCTCTCACCACCCAATCTCCCATTATTCTCACCATCCCTTCATTTCTATGGACGACTCTACTCCACCACCGCACCGCCCGAATTCATGCCCCCTTTTAGTGGCGCTCACCTCTGGTGTCTCACCGTTATTGAGCGCCTCAACTTTGGGTAGTTGGAGAGGATGATCAAGTCTCCTTCTCCCATCTACACCAACACACGCTCAACATGTATTGATCGGCCATCAATGGCGTAGGTGGCAACGGGTACCTTGACGGCCGCGGGTGAGGCTTCGACTACACCGGAGAGGAATTCCAAGGCGTTGGTGGGGACTTCCGATGTGTGTGCCAGGAAATCGCTAGCTCTAGAGCCAAGGATTTTGATGACCGGCGTGGCTCCTGCAACGGGAGTGTCTTCTTCGGCTCCGGTGGCAAAAACTATGTCGGAGGTGGCCACTGTAATTTTTGTTGATCTGGAACAAGCTACATTGCTTCGTAGATACAAATTGCGGGATGGAGGTGGGGCCGTGGGAAACTGGGCACAATGTTAGGGTTTTTTAGGCCGGTCGGTGACGCTTTCTTCTACACCTTTGTTGGCAATGGTTAGTTTCCAGTGGATTACATACGCGGTGGCGTATTTTAGATTCATGGATTAGATTGGTTTGCATGATCCAATTAAATTGTACATAGAAAATTGTACCAGTCAGTGTGCAAGTCAATCGGGAGTCAAATTTTGTGCGCGGAGTTGTGTAGGATCACAACAATGTGCACATCAAAAGTGATGTAGATTGTGCACTAAATTGTGCACGATCATAACAATGTGCATGCCAAAAGTGATGCTAGATTGTGCACTGAGTTTTGTAGGACATAGCAATGTGCTTGCTTGGTGATGCTAATCATATGAATGTGCAATGTCCATGCTTATGCTGCCATTCTGCACTGCTTGATTGATTTTGTGCACTTGCTTGATCAATTGATTGTACAGTGGTAATCACCAATGTACACGCTTATGATTCCATACTTCACTGCTTGATTGATTGTTCAACGATAACCACCAATGTCCATGCTTATGCTTTCATTATTCTGCACGACTTTGTCTTAGATCATGCCAATGTCCAATGCTTATGCTTTAATAATGTCCATGATTGCGCACCGCTTCATGTCAGATCATGCCAATGTGCAATGTCCATGATTAGGCACTTTTCTTGAAGGGTTTTGCAATGGTACTCACCAATGTCTGCTTAACTGACAAGGTGATCAAGACCGAGTGGGACGTCATGGGGCATGGCTGCCACCCACCGGCTAGATTCGAGGACATGCTCCTAGTCAACCAATTGGCACTTAAGCCCATGGTATGAGGAAGGATGGAGGCAACAATGACCCCTTTGCACAGTCATGGCCGCCCCAAGCTTGCCCATAAGTCAAAGAACTGGCGCCATATTGGTTCTATGTTTAGATGGACACTCACGACATGGCCATGCTTGTCGTCCGACGTCTTTGCAGAAGCCCCTCAGGGACTTTCTCCACACCCCCTTCTTCATTGCATGTCGGTGATTGCCTGCCTGTGGTGTGTGGAGTGGGTGCAAGTGGCAGGGTTCGGCGGCCAGGTTGTGTTGTTCTGAAACTAGAGCAGTTTCTGCTAGAAGCACAACGTGGCTAAGGAAGGCATCATCGTCTTCAAGCTAACGACATGGGCTTCGAGGTCAAATTCTATGATGCCTAGACTTCCATTGATAAGTCGCATGCCTGCTCTAAGCATGGCTTCAGAACTATTTTAGTAGTAGTAGTGTTAGTAGTGTTTTTTGGTAAGCTGTATATTTTGATCATGCAACAACACTCCCGATGTTGTGCATGGGCATCCCATGTTGGTGCTAATGTAAGCTGTACAAATATGTCCCTAATTAGTTCTTTAAATCGTGGTGTGGCCTTCTAATCACGCGTGTTTCAAACTTGTTAGCGTGTTGTTAGGGGGGGTAATGCTTGTTATTGTGTTGTGTATCGGGTGATAAGGTCACCATATTTGAAGGGGGTGAGTAAAACACTATTTTGCAGACAACCAAACACCCGTAGTTTGCATCTGCTCACCCTGGAATCACAAGTGCAAGTAACTAAACAACATGCAGAAAAATCATTAGCGACGCGAGGCGAGCTACCAAACACAATGCAAAAAAGGGCCCAAACTGTGTTTAGGCCCACCCAGGCTCCATCGGGCAACTCGTGCAGGAGACCCTAAATTGATGCGACTAACCAAACACACCCAAATGAATACCATTGGAAGGAGAAAAAAACAACCACTCTCGTCGATAAAGGCACCACACCATCACAACACAATTAGTGTTCGAGGCTGTAAATTGCATACTGAACATGAATTTGTTTGAAAGGCTGCTAGCCACATGGTGTTGAACTATAAGTGCACTACATGTATTTCTTCATCAGATAATATATTGTCGCGGCCTTCATCGACGTCTAAGGCCTAAATGCGAGGAGGATGTTAAAATATGTTGGTCGTCTCCTCTGTCGGTTCAGATAATATATTTCAAGAGATGCAACTGAAAGAACAAAAGTGTGTCATCTTCTTTCCGAGCCGGTATACTCCTTTCCATTAATATTCATAACAGAAATACAAATTCCACAAACCAGAAATACAGGGAAAGGCAAACAGGAGTAGCAAGCTCGGGCATATGCTAGGACACTTACCACCTACACGTGCAATCAAGACATAGGCCATGGGGCAAAAACCTAGCGCCACCATCACTCAACAACTACAACCCCGACAAGTCCAAAGAGTGACCAAAACACACCAATATTACAGACCAACAAACATACCATCCATCAACGCTAACTAAACAGTACAAGGAAACCCAAACTTGTGTGAATCAAGGATGAGATGACCCTCTTCAGACACAACCTCTCATGTAATCGTCGTCTCCAGGCATAGGTGGCCCACACAAAAGCATCATTTGCGTCACGCCATTCTTTAGCATCTCAGCGCCCCTCTTCACAGTACCAACCATCTATGGTTTCTGCAAGTCCGCCCAATATAGCGGGAAAGAACATGGTATCAATCCATTTATGTTCAAAAGTGGCACGATTACATGCAAGCCAAAAAGAGTGCATCATCTACTCCCTTCGGTTGGGTTTGTAAGTCATACACAAGTTTTTACATGTTCAATTTGACTAGCGAAACATTTGTAATATGACACAAAAATATATATTTAGAAACTTCATTTATGTGGCATATAACACATGTTTTACTAATCAAATTGGTGGCCTAAAAATTAATGCCCGACTTAGTATAAACTTATTGCAAATTACTACTCCCTCCGTCTCAAAATAAGTGTCGCGTATTTCGTACAACTTTAGTACATAATCGGCGGCACTTATATTTTAGGACGAATGGAGTACTTTGGTACCTATTTCTATGATGATAAATAAAAAAGTTATTACTTACTAGATAAGGTATCTTTCGTGTAGCTACCAAGCAAAGCACCTAGTTTGCCTTATCTGTGCCAATATGCCAGTGAAAGAGGGACCAAAGGATTCCCAAAAATAAATAAATCAATAAAGAGAGCATTAAATCAATTAATCACTGACCACTAGCTCACCACTCTCCAGAAGCTCCAACAGTGAACATTTCTTTTTCATCTTCGTTTTCCATCTTTAACCGAGACATGCATGTACAGTGGATGCATGCTTTCAAGCCTTATCCACCACGAACATACTATATAACAAGAACAAGCGGCGTACGTGTCGACGGCGACCAACCGAAACTGACCGCCGGCGATTCCATGGCCGCCTGAGCGACGTTCACATCGCCGGGCGGGGGCCGCTTCACGTGCCCACCCACGTGCCGCCGCCCACGTGTCGGCGCCGTCCACCGTCCGATGAGCGGTCAGCGGCCGAGAGGTCGCCAGCGGGTCGACGTCCCGGGCCGCCGGACCCTGTCTTCTGTCGATCCAAAACGACTCGTAGCGCCAGATTATTGGCTCCCATTATTGACTGCACTCGGACATGAGGCATGAGATGATATGATATGAATGTGATGCGTTGTCGTGATAGGTAGATAGATAGATACCGCTCATCTATCGCTACAAGTGGAGTGGGCGCATCGTCGTAGAGCTCTCTCAAACAGAGCAATATGCCTTTTCTAGCTACCTAGGGTCATACATCGATCTGTGAACATGATCCTTCTTGGAGGTGAGTCTGGACATGCAAAAATGGCACTACATTCATCAAGTAGATCCCCAGATCGGGGCATACATAGTAGTAGTACTGTATCCATGCATGGAGATTTAAGTGGAAACAACTGTTGTGCTTGGCCGGGTTCTGATGATTAATTGCAAGTGCACTTGTTGCCGTCGATGTCACAACAATTCCACTGGGTTGGTGAGCAGCACACAAATTAGTTTCATATATGCATGATTCTCTCGGGGAGGAGGGATATGGATTGGTGTGTCGCTGTCCGCGTAAGGCAACCTAATGTTTTAGTTTCTTTTTTTCTTCTTGGCTATATTAGCCGATATGGGAAGGTTAACCGGTCATGTCATCAACTTCTTTCTCCATCGGTGGAAAAAGAGAGGAAAGGAACAATCTTGATGGGATAGCATGGATGAGCAGATAGGGTAGATGGATGGTGACATTCTCCTCCATATTTGCTACACTGGAAAGCAATGTACATGGCATATGTCGACACTGGATTAACAAATCTTTTGTATTGTTTGCATATACGTACATATGGCTGGTTAGCAATACAACACTATTAATTGAATTGCATGTACTGATTGGTTTAGCCAAAAGAAAGGACAAACTGTTAGGAAAACGTGGGACTATATTTTCACACCCACTTGCTTTGAGGCTCCATTAGGCATTACTCCTTTAAAAGATGCTGGAGTACTCGTCTTTTAGGGCATCGCTCGGACACCCTTTGCATCATCCGATCCTCCCGTGCAACGCACCGCTGTTTGTCTAGCGCCCTTCTATCATCCGATCGCGTAATCTAGTGCCTCACCGTCCCGACATCTTCAGGGGTCCATGACATGTGGGTCACAGGCAATTTCAAAAGGATTTGTCTTTTATATCTACAGCTTGGCATACCGATGAAACATAGTGCAAGTCTAATCGAGATTTTCTAGAATAGACTCATGCTTGCAATCCTTCTTGGCTATCTGAGCAGCTGGCCACACCTTCTCGAAGTACTTCCCAGGCTTCACCTCCTTGTCGTGCCTCTTTGGGCACTAACTGGCAATCTGCTCCATGTCCATCTTTAGGTAGTATGCTTGCACGGCTGCAAAAGCCTGCCGCACACCCTCGATGCACGCTGACCTCTTCCACAAGTCGACCTATGCACTTGCTTCTTGGAGGCGGCGCACCAACCCGAAGCAGCTCGTGGGCAGAGGATCGCTCGCCACAAGGCCTTGCAAAGATCCTCCATGGCAGGCTTGGCAACCCGTTGAAGCTCCACCAACTGCTTCAGCTTGTCGCCGAAGAATTGGGGACGCGTCGGGTCTTGGAATTTCAGCCAAAATGACCTATGTTGGTCGTTAGCCGGGTTGGTGCGAGCCCTGAAGTGCTGACATGCCTCCCACGCTGCGAGGAAGGTCTGAGAAGGCGCCTGACATGTGCCATAGTTGCGTCAGCTCGGGGAAGGCTCAACGGCTAAAGAGACACTACAAAAGATAGGGCTTACCAGAAGCAATTTCCATAGCCTGTCGGAGTTCCTCCTTCGCCGCATCAGCTTGAGAAGCTGCCTCTTGGGGCTCTTGATCAAGCCACCTAATCTCGGCGGCATCCTTCCCTTGGGCAACCTTCAGTTTGTCACATTCAGTGACATAGACCGAAAGGTCCCCTTCCACATTAGTGACGCGCGCCTGAGCAGCTTCATGAGTTTTTTGCACCTCGGCGAGCAACTCGATGTTTTTCCGCGCCGACCACTTTAGCTTCTCGGCCCGTACATCGGCCAGGCGCTGTTCATCCTCTGCACAATGAACAAGCAGAGGTAAACATACATGCACTTGATAACAAGCATAGTTACAATGGATGAGTTAAAACATCCTTACCTTTAGCCTTCTCCGCCTCCTGCCTCAGTTGAAAGGACTCCTCCTCGGCTTCCGAAAGCCGGTGTTTCACCTCTTCCAACTCCGAAGAGCTGGCCGAGGCATATGAGGTAGAGACCTGCACAAGATATAAAGAAGTGAATAAAACGACACCCATTACCGGCTTGATTGGCTACTGGATATTCGCATTCATAAAAAACACAGGCATCAAGCTATAACTCGACCCTCAAGCCAATTTGGTAAACTAACCTAAGGCTCGGGGGCTACTATAATTGCGATTATAACTAGTTTAGAGTAAAGCATCTTGTTAAAAGCAAAGTGTTTTCCTGGTGTCCTTGGACGATGTTTTGACATCCTCCGTGAGGGCTACTGGGTATAGTTAGAGTGCTTGTTATTTAACCATAAAATGAAAGCAAATTGCATATTAACATATCTCAAAGCCTTGGAACACCTCCATGAAACCAGCCTCGGTGGACCGAAACTAGCTTGGAGCGGCGCTGAGAAGGGCACGCTGCTCGGGAAGAATGGAGGAGCTTGTCAAGGATACCCCCCCCCCCCACGCGCTCTTCGACGCTTCGCCAGCTCGGCCTCTCCATTGTCGAGAGGCGGAAACAAATTTCTCGGTGCCCCGCCGTTGGCTGCAGGGGAGGAGGCGTCTCCTGTCGATCACGTGGCTCTAAAACCACGTGAGCCGAGGACGTCGGGCAATCGATCGCCGGTTCTTCATGAATGGGGGGAAGTTCTTCCCCATGGTCTGCTACTTCTTGAGCTTGCGTTGGTTTTTCCCTTGAAGAGGAGAGGGTGATGCAACAAAATAGAGTAAGTATTTCCCTCAGTTTGAGAACCAAGTTATCAATCCAGTAGGAGACAACGAACAAGTCGCCGAATACCTGCATAAACAATCAACAACTTGCACCCAACGTGATAAAGGGGTTGTCAATCCCTTCACGGTTACTTACAACAGTGAGATCTGATAGAGATACATAAATGACAAAGTAAATATTTTTGGTATTTTTGGTTTATAGATAGGAAAGTAAAAGATTGCAAAGGAAGTAAATCGGAAAATAAAATTGTAGATCGGAAACTTATATGATGGAAAATAGACCCGAGGGCCATAGGTTTCACTAGAGGCTTCTCTCAAGATAGAAAATATTATGGTGGGTGAACAAATTACTGCCGAGCAATTGATATAAAAACGCAAAGTTATGACGATATCTAAGGCAATGATCATGAACATAGGCATCACGTCCGTGTCAAGTAGACCGACTCCTGCCTGCATCTACTACTATTACTCCACACATCGACCGACTCCTGCCTGCATCTGGAGTATTAAGTTCATGAATAATAGAGTAACGCATTAAGTAAGATGACATGATGTAGAGGAATAAACTCAAGCAATATGACGTAAACCCCATCTTTTTATCCTCGATGGCAACAATATAATACGTGTCTTGCTGCCCCTACTGTCACTGGGAGAGGACACCGCAAGATTGAACCCAAAGCTAAGCACTTCTCCCATTGCAAGAAAAACCAATCTAGTTGGCCAAACCAAATCAATAGTTCGACGAGACTTGCAAAGATATCAAATCATGCATATAAGAATTCAGAGAAGATTCAAATAATATTCATAGATAAACTGATCATAAATCCACAATTCATCGAATCTCGGCAAACACACCGCAAAAAGGTATTACATCGAATAGATCTCCAAGAACATCGAGGAGAACATGATATTGAGAATCAAAGAGAGAGAAGAAGCCATCTAGCTACTAGCTATGGACCCGTAGGTCTGTGGTAAACTACTCACGCTTCATCGGAAGGGCAATAATGTTGATGTAGAATCCCTCCATGATCGAATCCCCCTCCGGCAGGACGCCGAAAAAGGCCCCTAGATGGGATCTCATAGGTACAGAAGGTTGCGGTGGTGGAGAAGTGTTTTCGTGGCTCTCTCTGTTGGTTTTGGGATATATGAGAATACATAGGCGAAGAAACTAGGTCGATGGAGTCACGAGGGGCCCACAAGGGTGGGGGCGCGGCCTACCCCCTGGGCGTGCCCTCCGTCCTTGTGGTTGCCTCATGCCTTCTCTGACTTGCACTGCAAGTCCTCTAGATGTCTTCTGGTCCAAGAAAAATTATCGCGAAAGTTTTATTCCGTTTGGACTCCGTTTGGTATTCCTTTTCTGCGAAACTCTAAAACAAGGAAAAAACAGAAACTGGCACTGGGCTCTAGGTTAATAGGTTAGTCCCAAAAAAATATAAAATAACATATTAATGCATATAAAACATCCAAAACAGATAATATAATAGCATGGAACAATAAAAAATTATAGATATGTTGGAGACGTATCAAGCATCCCCAAGCTTAATTCCTGCTCGTCCTCGAGTAGGTAAATGATAAAAACAGAATTTTTGATGTGGAATGCTACCTAACATATTTGTCCATGTTATTTTCTTTATTGTGGCATGAATGTTCAGATCCGTATGACTCAAAACAAAAGTTTAATATTGACATAAAAACAATAATACTTCAAGCATACTAACAAGGCAATTATGTCTTCTGAAAATAACATGGCCAAAGAAATCTTATCCCTACAAAATCATATAATCTGGCTATACTCCATCTTCATCACACAAAATATTTAAATCATGCACAACCCCGATGACAAGCCAAGCAATTGTTTCATATTTTTGATGTTCTCAAACTTTTTCAACTTTCACGCAATACATGAGCGTGAGCCATGGACATATAGGTGGAATAGACAGTGGTTGTGGAGAAGACAAAACGAAGGAGATAGTCTCACATCAACTAGGTGTATCAACGGGCTATGGAGATGCCCATCAATAGATATCAATGTGAGTGAGTAGGGATTGCCATGCAACAGATGCACTAGAGGTATAAGTTTATGAAAGCTCAAAAAGAAACAAAGTGGGTGTGCATCCAACTTGCTTGCTCACGAAGACCTAGGGCAATTTGAGGAAGCCCATCATTTGGAATATACCAGCCAAGTTCTATAATGAAAAATTCCTACTAGTATATGAAAGTGACAATATAGGAGACTCTCTGTCATGAAGATCATGGTGCTACTTTGAAGCACAAGTGTGGTAAAAGGATAGTAGCATTGCCCCTTCTCTTTTTTCTCTCATTTTTTTATTTGGGCCTTCTCTCATTTTACGGAGGGAGGGCCGAGAAGTAGATGGCCAACACACACGTGAATGCAACGCAGTCTGCACTTCTCATATAAAGGCTCCCCGCCAGTCCAATCTACGAAATCCTACGCACCTACGCACCCTAACCAAGGGCAAGAGTGATCACTCCAATCGCAAGATCAGTTGACTAGAAGCTAGACCCATGGAGGCGATGAGCGCGAGCATCAGACGGCTGTGCCAGATGGTCCACGACGCCGGCCTGCGGCCTGGCACCGAGGAACGTCTCCAGGTCGTGCTTGAGGTCGCCAGGGCGAGAGGCCTCTTGGAAGACAACTTCGTCTTCTTGTTCGACGAGGTCCTCGTCGACTTCCTCGACAAGTTCACCATCGTCAAGAAGCTCGCGGACGACCTTGACGTACGCCTCCAGCCCACACGCCCAGGCTCTGCGATGCCTACCACACTCAACAGCTTCTATGGTGACAACCTCTTCGACGCACTAGTGGCCCTACGACTGCCTGCCGTCGCGCCGGAGAATGTCCACCTCGAGGTCGCGCTCGCCGCGCAGCGCCTGGCGCAGCAAGACACCATCGACATAATCACCCACGTCTACGCGCAAATCGTCCACGAGGACTACTACGTGCAAGAGGAGGACGATAGGACGCTGGCCTTCTTGGACCGCACGACAACCTTGGACGACATTGTTGAGAAGCACGTTGAGCTCGCCGCCGACGCCGCTGCTCCTCACACGTCGGTTGGTGACCCGACGCACTAGGGCGTGAGGATGTCGCTGATGGATCCGTATGTATCTTTATCTTTCCGTCAAATACATGTAGTAGTATATTGTACTACTAGTAATTATCTAACCTTTCGCATCAACTTCATAATTTTCATACGTACTCCATGCATGAACCGCGCCAGAACCAAACTTCTCATTACTCTAGGGAAAATCGTTATTTCTATCTATCGGTCGCGCCATGGAGCAGAACCAAATTTTACAAGTTACAAGTTCAAAAGGAAAAGCCTACTATGTTCGCGTCGCACCCCCACACGTTGGTCCGGCACACCGCTCAAGGGGGAATGTGTGCTGTGTTGCATTTTCACTTACAAGTGGGACCGCAGTTGAGCAAACCGACTATCGGCAAACCCCCACCCCGTCCACCGCGCGATGGCTGAGAAAATAGGAGGGAGAAGAGATGGCTGTAGCACGGACTCCAAGAAAATTGGTGTCAGATGGGACTCATGTGGGTGGCGTGTGGCGTACTGCTAGACGTGAATGCTAGTTATGGCCCATGCCACCCCACTATATCGAGGTGCTGGTTACGTAGAGAAAACACATTATCTCTCTAGGAGTACGGTACACCACTAGTACTACTCACATTTTTGTGAAATTTCCTGGAGTCCGTGCTCAGCCCTCCCCCCCTCTCTCTCTCTCTCTCCTCAGCCCGCCAGCAGACGCGCGGAGCCCATCGTCTGTTTGCTCACATGCGGTCCCACATGTCAGTGAAAACGCAAGACGACCCACTGAACCTGCACATCTTTCACCTCGACGTGCTGGTGATGAAAAACAAATCCAATAAAGATCTTCGGTGGACACTTTTGGAGTTACTCAAGAGTAAGATTCTATTTACAGTTTAACCCAAGATGCACATCACGTAGCTTCGACTAGCACTCCATTTTCTTGCATGACACGACCTGGATGCTGGATGTCCCACGTGTTGGCAAAAGGAGGAAGAACTCGACCAAATCTTCTCCACACTTAGACCGGAGGAGTAGGAAACACGACAAGCCATGTGCCTACATCATACTATGTACAAGCCCACCTCACATAGTCACGCTATCACCATATTTCTCGGCCTCTGTGGGACACCTAGCTCTAGTTGATCTAACTAGAACTAACTATTGTGATAGCATACTCCAATACTATTAGGTTGACTCTATGTGATGTGGCAACTTCATATAACCAGATGCTGGCTATACTACTACGGTACTCACACTCGAAGAAGTGAGTCAAAACCATTCATAAATTGAGTTTATGACATGCATATGCAAATGTACCATTCATTACATACAACAAGTCATAAACACACAACGACAACAAGGATACATGTTGGATTATAGATTAGTTCCAACAAAACATTCTAGTAAATACTATAGTTTTCATCACACAACAAATAACAAGCAATGAAATGAACTTTAGCTCAACCAATCCTCGGAGTTGGAAACTCTTGCTTTGAACCATAGGTAAGCCTCTGGGAAGGGCCAGTTATTGTCAATCTCGAGACCAACGCAGTACTAATCATCCAGGCTGAAGCGGCCTATATCAGCACGCATATTGTGATAGCCACGGTAGGGAACCATAGCAATGTTCGAGGTAAAGATACAGTTGCTTCTCATAAATGGTAGTAACGTTGTGCCAACATCAGCTGGATCGCCTTTTACCATCAGTGGATAGTTTAGTCCAAGGAAGAGCGAGTTTTCTCCAAGACTATCAATAGTGAACCAGGGAGAAGGTGCTGGCGCTAGCACACTAGTATCCATCCTGAATACCCTGCAACGGATGTTGGAATAGGTCCGGAGAGTGCGACCATGAGAGACAACACCTGCTTCCTTAGTAACATCAGCAGTGCCCTGTATACAGACAAGAAGAGGTGATCCATTGGAATAAGTTGCCAGGCACCACTGAGTATATAGGTCCCGCTCGTCCTCATGCTCGTGATCATCACCATCGTCATCTCCCCCTTGGTTATAAAAAATGTCAAGTATAGGTGGTGGAATGTTCACAGGACCTTGGAAACATAAGAAGGTTAATTACTAAAGGGAAACTAGCTAACCCGCATGCATGTGGATGAAACAATTATAATTACGGTGGAAGATAAACGTACCGAAAGCATCAGGATTCCATGCAAAAACAGTGCCACGAGTGGTGGCAGCAAACACAAGACCCTCGTATTGAATTGCATCACAGTAGACATCCGTGTATAGAAACTAATTTTTGAGCAATATCCATGGAGGCGTGGAAGTAAGGACGGCAACAAGCTTGTCGAAGATAGCAACAACTTGATAGTTTGTGTAATCCCAAGAGCGGTTGGGAACTCGACAAATTGCTATCTTCTGTAGACGACAGTCACCATGATCGTACTTGAACGTACATAAACCATCTGTGTGCTCAACCTCTGGGCACTCTGAGATTTTTGGAAGTGGAACCCGGTGACGAGTGTACACATTCACAAGTTCCCACTCGCAGTTGTGCCCAATATAAACAACCCAATCTCCATTTGCGCCTGCCCAGGCCTTATCCTTAAGCGATGGCATCTTAACATCACATGTATCATTATCAAGCGGCATCAACTTGCACAAGGCAAGGCTTCCATCGTCCGCGCGCCAGCGAGTAGGGTCATGGCAAAGAAGATAGGGGAGATCAAACCGCTCATGGAACCTTGGGTTCTTTGTAATGATGTTATTAGTTGAGTCGAGAATGGTCTTGAACGAACCTGCCATGCTAGCCGAGGTGATGACGTCGCACCGATCAATGTGTTCCTCCACCACGTCATCTTTCAGATCGGGGCAAGAGTAACATGGTCGTTTCTGGCCTGTTCCCTCCATGGAGAAGACGATTGAACAATGGCAGAAGGAAGGGTGAAGGCAAATGGAGGAGGGAGGAAGAGTGTGCGACAACAGTTCCAAATCGAGAGGGAAAGGCGAAGAGGCGGTGGACGGTTGCCACGGTACACGAAGAGGCTAGTGGGGAGTGTACGGCTGCCACAGAGGTCACACACTAACGACAAGGCCGTCCTGTCAGACCTAGCGCCCGTGCGGAATGGCCTCCGTCCCCCACACGAGCGAAGCCACTTCGCACCCCCACACGGTTGGTCCGCCATGCCGCTAGGGAAACGTGTGATGTCTTGCATCTTCACTTAGACCAATTCCAGCGCATGCAGCTCGGATGCGCACTCGCCCTGCCCCCTTTCCCTCGATGCCCCCGAGCTACCCAACCATGGCTATTTGTTTTGCGCACCCGGAGGCCGTGATTGAAGCGGATCTGGTCAAGCTTGAGCTCGCTCGGCTGTGGGAGGCCGCACCGCGCCATGGACTGGCCAGGCACCGGGCCGAAAGGCCCCGGCAAGGCCGCAAGGCCGCATGCAGGTACTGACACCTCCTCTAGCCGCTCGGATCTACACCACCGGCGGTCCACCGGCAGATACATGAATGGCGGTCGGCCGGGCTCGGTGCTGGCCCAAAAGCTCGTCGGCGCACCGTTGCCACTCATTACGTGCGACGACTGCCCAAAGAAGGTCTTGCGCCGCGTGTCTACAACGCCAGAACATCCTGGATGGGTGTTCATCAAGTGCTCAACCGATGGGGTATGTGCTACTTTAGCTTTGGTTGTGCTCTCGGATTTGACTAGTTGTGCTAACTTAAAATTTTATTGTGTAGAATGGATGCAAGTTTTGGTATTGGGAAGAAGAGTACATCGATATATTGATAGACGCAATTTAGTAGATGTTCATGCACTTTTAGCTAGCATAGAGGCTAGAGATGAGACTAGTGCACTTGTTGATAGAATAGAGGCTAGACATGGGACTAGATGCAAGGAAGCAATGTCTACTTCTTTACACTCGAAGAAGAAAGAAGCATGCAAGATCGAGCCTCTGCAGATCAACAATGAATGCGTCGAGAAAGCACTAATCCAACTTACGAGAGCAGTTATGGAAGTTGGATATCTTCTAAAATGTATTCTTGTGGTTCTTGTTTTCTTTGGTCTTGATTTTCTAGTAAAAATTTGGTGATGTATTTCCATGTACCAAAAATCAATGATGAAAAAAAGATATGTGTTTGCAAAGAACAATGATGAAAAAAACATATGTGTTTGCAAAGAAAAATGTACGCGGCCGGGATGCGTCCGCACGTTGGGCGCACGACCACCGCATCCGAGAAATGGCCCGGACACGACCCCATTGCCCTACCCAAACGAACGGAATCCGGGCAAAACGGACGTTCGTTTGGGGTCGTGCGCTGGAGTTGGCCTTACAAGTGGGACCACAGTTGAGGAAACCGACTATCGGCAAACCACCACCTCGCCTGCCGCGTGATGGCTGAGTTAGAGAAACGAGGAGGTTGAAGAGATAGCTGTAGCACGGACTCCAAGAAATATGGTGTCAGATGGAAGTCGTGCTGGTGGTGTGTGCCGTACTCCTGGACGTGAAAGCTTGTTCTGGCCCATGCCACCCTACTATATATCGAGAATTCGAGGTGCTGGTTACGTACAACGAACACATTAACATATGGCCCACCTCACACTGTGGCCAAATTTCCTGGAGTCTGTGCTAGGTTAAAAAGTGTTCTTTGTGAGGGTGGATGGCTGGTCTCAAGTTTAAAACTTGTTGTATTACGTATACGTAGACATAGAGATAATGCAGCAGTTTCGAAAGTTTGAACCCAAACAACAGAATGCAATTTCTATAGTTGATTGGACTCATCCGAGGACCTAGGATGATGGGATTCGCGTCTATAGTAAAAACACCCGCCCGACGCGCGAAGCATGTGAAGCTAGTACAAATAGTAGTACTATTGTCGATTGGACTCATCCGATAATCTGTTGCAATGCACGTACAATTATGTATTCAGGAATATTTTTTTTGCCTCGTCGCAGCACCCACTCTGAGAAGCGACTCGAAAGCCATTCATAAATTTAGTAAGTTTATCACATGCATGTCATTTAGCATTACATACAACAGGTCATCAACCCACAACGAAACATGGTGTGTCATTTCTCGTGCAAAATGGAGGAGGAAGGAAGAGCGTGTGACAGCAGTTCCAAATCGAGAGGGAAAGGCAAAGAGGCGGTGGACGGTTCCCACGGTACAGGAAGAGGCACCCCGGCCTACATAGACGTCCGTTCGGAAATTGTACAAAAGGATTCGCCGTCGTCTCACTAACATGTTGGAACTGAACCACATGTCAACAAGACATGGTGTGTCATTTCTCGTGCAAAATGCGATCTGGCCGCATTGGCCCGAGGTGCTGCATTATTTCTTGACTATATTTTTTTAATGGCGTGTCGTTCAGTTTTGAAGCACGACTAACTGGTACTGTATGTAGAAAAAATATAAACTACTCTACCACTACTCCACCTCTAGTACTAGTATCAAAAAAGATATATTGGCTGGAGCTTCAGTGCTTGCTTGCTAAGGGCTGCCCACTTGCTTCTCACACCATCACCCTCTCTCCAGATTTAAAAAAGACGGCCTCTCTCTCCCTCCTCACTGGTGGTCACAGATCCGCTGGGGAAGAAAAGGACGTGCAGCCTTGACGCACTCGGCCACAGAGGTCACGCACTGACGACAAGGTCGTCCTCTCAGACCTAGCGCCCGTGCGGATGGCCTCCGTCCCCAAGCTGGCTGCCGTAGTGTGTGCGGAGGACGACGACCACGAGCGAAGCCACTTTCCGCCGACCCTCAGGTATGCTACCTCTTTTCAAACCATACCCGTGTTCTATTGCCCCATCTGCCACATTGCTGCATGTGGATATTTTTCCACTCCACCATCTTCCCAATTTTCTATCCTCTGCTCTGCTGGTCACGCAGATGAAAACCTTAATTTGCACTATTAAAGGAAACTCTACTTCATGCAGACTAATCCATGTCTGGGTTGAATAAGTAAAGGATGGGAGAAAGTACTGTCCAAGAGACTAGGCATCGAACCCGCATCTAGGTTGAAAAGGGGAAAATCAGTAGCTAAGGAACGAGTCTCTTGTCTCTTGGTTGAAAAAGGGTGGAAAGGCATGACAACACAATAGAGAATGACCAGGTCGATCAGTTTGTTGTCCTCACATAGGAAAAAGGTGGCTAAAGAGAACAAAAATGGGACGTAATCCACATATGCTGCATGGATATTTGTTGCTCTGGGCAACCATACCTCCCTCACCACTCTATGCGTCCGTGGAGGTACATCGTACTGGTGCGCCCACTGTCCGAATGGGCCTCCCATGCTCTTATTACCACTTTTTTGCTGTTAGTATAACGCCAACGGTAAAGTCAAGCAATGCTACTACTAAAGTGATGCCACATTTAACTAATGCCACACTCAGTCTAATGCCACCGATAAATTAAGCAATGCCATTTAATGTCACTGGATTATTTTAGGGTTAGCTGTTGATTGTGGATGTATTAAAGATTTTTCAGCTAAGACATTCTAATGCCGTTGCACAGCCAGTATACCAACGATGAAACTTGTTACTACCTTCAGATTTTTGCACTGTTAATGCTTATAGATTACACACCTCACTTTCATGAGATAAGTCAATTTTTTTACTATAAACAGTAGGGTAAACACCCCACAACAATTTTTATAAATTAATAAAAGAGCAAGGTCTCAAGAAGTTCTGATACAAATAGATAAAACTGGGCTTGAGGGAAGCCCTCTATAAACTAACAAAAACTAATGAAAAAGAAGAAAAGAAAGAAAAAAAGAAAGCAAAAAAGAACTACACAAAATGCCAAGGCGCTGATGTCATTTTATTTTGGTTAAACTGCACAAAAAATTTATGAAGACAAGAGGAAAGGTCAAGAGTGGGCACCTCCTCCTCCGGCCGTTCTCTTGATCCGTTCGATCAAGTTTTTATGTTTGATCGATTATCAAGATTGGGATAGCAATTTTGAGGTCCCCTCGAGTTCGAAATGATATTTACCTTGAAGGTACATGGTTTGCAATTTTTTTATACTCTCATTAGTTAATAATGCTAGTTACCTTCAGACTTTTGTATTTGGTTTAATGTTGTTGCACAGCTAGTATACCAATGCTGAAACTTGTTACCTTTACATTTTGTATTTGTTAATGCTTATAGAAATCTTCCAGTACTAGCTTATGGAAATCTGTTCAGTAAAACCATTGTACTATACCCCGTAATAAAAAAAACTACTCTACTGTTGCACTAGCCACTGGATTAGTGTATATTTGTACTATTCGAATTGTGTTGCATTAGCGTAAGGACATATATAAAGTGTGGCAAGCTTTCCCAGATATGTGCTCAAGAAAACTACTACTTGTTTTTCTAAATACTAGATGTTTGGGTACTTTAAATTGAACTGCGAAAATGTCTTATATTAAGGAACATAGGATGTAGAGTTCACTCAAATTATCCCGGTAAAGCTAGTCACACCTTTGTTAAAATTAATGTTCATTATGTTATCGGAAGAGGTCTGTATGTTTGTCTCTAATGCATGTCGATTACATACCTGACATCATGATGTAATGTTAAATCATTTCTTTTTGTACAGTGTCACTGAATTGTCAAGATGGTGACGGCATTTTATTTTAGTTGAACTGCACAAAATATGCTTAAAAGAAGAGGAAAGGTCAGGAATGGTTAAGTTTTTAAGAAAATGCTATGTATGCCTTCCTGACATCAGCCACCGTTGCCTTATTTATTCCTTCAAACGGGTGGTTAGAAACAGTCTTGCTACCTTTTCCCATTAAGAAATTGGAATGCTTATATTTGTGAGTCTATGCATCAACTAGTGCCACTTTTATAGTAATCACACTTTAAATATCTATGCAAACAGGGATGCTCGATTTTAGTGGAACTGCACAAAAAGTCCAAATGGTTCAACATTAGGAGCATGTTTTCTTCCAAACCGTTATATCCAATTGGTGGCACTATGAGCTGTTCATTACGAAGGTACATGGTTTGCTACTATCTCACTACTCTTTTTGTACTGTCATTAGATAGTAATATTAGTGGTTTGCATGTGAATGTATTGGCAGGGTGGACCTACATTGGAGGTGCAGGACATGATTCAATGATTGGATGCTCAGTTTCAGTTGTATCGATTTCACCTCTTCCATCACAGCGAACATGGATATCCTTGGTCTGATGAAGAATAGGCGCTATATTTCTGCTCTGTACTAGCAAATCAATTCAGTACAAAATTGTCCAGGGCAAAACATGACAGTATCAAATTGTCCAGTGCAAAACATGACAGATGCTAAGCGGAAGGGACGTGTTTAGACCGAAAATACAAGGTGGGGTATATGTTTACTAGTTGCTTGATATTTGTGCAGACAAATGTCTGCCCGTTGCTATTTGGCAAACAAACAAAGTGACCGCAATTTTGGTGGAACTGCACAAGAGAATAGTATAGTCACTGCATGCAGTACCATTTGAAAATAGACACAGAAAGATTGGATAGTCACTTCATGGACTGTACAAAAGTAGTACTGTACTATTTATTGACCAACACTAGGTGCTTCATTGCTTTGGTATGATTATACAATGGGCATCATTTTACCTAAGTTAAAGTTTGTATTTCGAAAATAGTCTCGCTGTGTGATTGAGAGAAGACCAAATCATATTGCAGTGGATGTTCCTCCATCATGTGTGGTTCATTCTCATGGTTCCAGCTGTTGGTGAAACCACTTACGTTTGCAAGAGAAATTGTAGACTTCACAAACAAATTTGTCTTTCTCTCTGTACTGAATGTTGGCCAAGAGAAGCATCCATGTTAGTAGGAAGAACAGATGATTTTTCTAGAATTTTGCTTTTGGAGCTACATATTTGTATATGATCTGTGAATCATTGAGATGCATTAACATGTTAATCTTATGTATGGGAATCGTACTAGTTGGTTGTGAATTTGGGCTACTAATGTGAACATATTACAATGCCAGGCCTGTGAGTCTCCTGTGAACATTTCGAACAGATCGACTCTTACTACTGTGCACAACATGATCCTTATTTCTGTGTTCTCAGTGTTTATAAGTTACTAACAGTTCCTTATTTTTGTTCGCTCAGTGTTTACAAATTATTGATCGATCACTAACTAGCCTACTAATGCGCTCCTGGAAGTTTTAGTTGCGATGCAAGATCCGAAGTGGCAGTTTTTTTGAATAAAAATGCCTACCTCTGAAGAAACAGACATGCTATTCTGAATAAAATGCCATGCGAATCTGAAGAAACTGCCAGCAAAAACTTTTACGAATGCCTTATCTCCCAATGAACATTCATCCGCTATTGCGATCCTACACATACACTATCTGACCGACTCGATCCTACGCGAATAACCAGAGGATCACATACGTACCTCATCTGGATGAATCGAGCGCACTCGTTTGACCGTCATGCCGATATGCGACCCAACACGGACGGGACGCACCACTGACGGGACGGGACAGTCATAATTTCAGTTTTTCTAGTTTTCCACGGCAAGCTGGCGTGCTAAGCCATGCCTGCTTATGCATTGAATTCCGATGACCGCGATGACCGTCGTGTTTCCCGTGACACGCTGGTTCACCTACCTTCCGCCTATAATTACTGGTTCCCGGCGTTCTCCGGTGGAACCATCACCCAACTCGCCCTATCCTCATAAGCCCCCACCGGCCCGACATCGCTCGCCACTTATCCTCGCTCTCGCCATGTCCGTGATACGTCTCCAACGTATCTACAATTTTGATTGTTCCATGCTATTATATTATCTATTTTGGATGTTTACTGGGCTTTAATATACCTTTTTATATTATTTTTGGGACTAACCTATTAACCGAAAGCCCAGTGCAAATTGCTGTTTTTTTGCCTATTTCAGTGTTTCACAGAAAAGGAATGTCAAACGGAATCCAAACGGAATGAAACCTTTGCGCGGATCGTTTTTGGAACAAACGCAATTCAGGAGACTTGGAGTGGACGTCAAGGAAGCAGTGAGGAAGCCACGAGGCAGGAGGGCGCGCCCCCCACCCTCGTGGGCCCCTCGCAGCTCCATCGACCTACTTCTTTCGCCTATATATACTTTTATACCCTGAAACCTTCGGGGGGAGCTACGAAACACCTTTTCCACCGCGCAACCTTCTATACCCGTGAGATCCCATCTTGGGGCCTTTTCCGGCGATCTACCGGAGGGGGATTTGATCACGGAGGGCTTCTACATCAACACCATAGCCTCTCCGATGATGTGTGAGTAGTTTACCACAGACCTTCGGGTCCATAGTTATTAGCTAGATGGATTCTTCTCTCTCTTTGGATCTCAATACAAATTTCTCCTCGATTCTCTTGGAGATCTATTCGATGTAACTCTTTTTGCGGTGTGTTTGCCGAGATCCGATGAATTGTGGGTTTATGAACTTGATTATCTATGAATATTATTTGATTCTTCTCTGAATTCTTATATGCATGATTTGATATCTTTGCAAGTTTCTTCGAATTATTGGTTAAGTTTGGCCTACTAGATTGATCTTTCTTGCCATGGGAGAAGTGCTTAGCTTTGGGTTCAATCTTCGGTGCTCGATCCCAGTGACAGAAAGGGAAACGACACGTATTGTATTGTTGCCATCGAGGATAAAAAGACGGGGTTTATATCATATTGCTTGAGTTTATCCCTCTACATCATGTCATCTTGCCTAATGCGTTACTCCGTTCTTATGAACTTAATACTCTAGATGCATGCTGGATAGCGGTCGATGTGTGGAGTAATAGTAGTAGATGCAGAATCGTTTCGGTCTACTTGACACGGACGTGATGCCTATATTCATGATCATTGCCTTAGATATCATCATAACTATGCACTTTTCTATCTTCGCTTGCTAAAAGTTTATGGATCCTCATCCACTTGCTAATCTCTTTAAGAGATCCAATTATGATGAATCAATTGCTAGTGAGTTTTGTGCACTAGATTATCTTCATGAAGTTTTGCTTGAAATTCGTGAATCTAAAAATTGTGATGAAGAAATTTATGAAGAGACTCACGATAGCCCCTTGAATAAAAAGCATGATTGCAATGATTTTACTATAAATTCCATTGATGTCAAATGTGCTAACAATAATGAATACCCTAAGCTTGGGGATGCTAATTTTGCTATGTCTACTACTTGTTTCAATGGTCATGATTGGGGTGATTCTTCTTATGATCTTGAAAATTTATTTAAGCCCCATGATGAATATGAGATTGATAATAATGTTTGCAATAATATTGAAAGTGGGTTTGGAAGAGTGTCAACTTTAGATCCCACATATTTGGAGAATGTTCAATCTTATGAAGTTTTTGATAAAAGTGGGTTTGGAGAGGTCATGACTTTATTTTATGATAATCCCACTATTTTGGAAGAGTGTCAACTTTGCATGCATATGTCATGAAGAGAAAATTTTATGTGATAGCTATGTCGAATTTTCTTATGATCCTACATGTAATTATTATGAGAGAGGAAAATATGGTTGTAGAAATTTTCATGTTACTAAATTACCTCTCGTTATGTTGAGATTGCTATTGTTTCTTTCCGTTTCCTTGCATATGCTAGTTTTTGCTTGCCTTGATAATTTGTTTGCCTATAAGATGCCTATTGCATAGGAATTATGTTAGACTTAGATGTGTTTGTCACGTGTTTATGATGCTCTATTTGTGCTTCAATTGCTATCTTTTATGTGAGCATCATTAAAATTATAGATGCCTAGCTAGGGGCGTTAAACGATAGCGCTTGTTGGGAGGCAACCCAATTTTATTTTTGTTCCTTGATTTTTGTTTCCATTTAGTAATATAAAATTCATCTAGCCTATGTTTATATGTGGTTTTATGTTTTAATTAGTGTTTGTGCCAAGTAGAACCTTTGGTAAGACTTGGGTGAAGTCTTTGCGATCTTGCTGTAAAAAACAGAAACTTTAGCGCTCACGAGATTAGATGCCATTTTTTTATTGGAGAGTGATTTTAGGTTGATTCATTTTGCATATGATTAATAGATAAATTCCTCACGTCCACAAATTTATTTCAGAATTTTTGGAGTTACAGAAGTATACGTTTGATACAGATTGCTACAGACTGTTCTGTTTTTGACAGATTCTGTTTTTCGTGTGTTGTTTGCTTATTTTGATGAATCTATGGCTAGTATCGGGGGGTATGAACCATAAAGAAGTTGGAATACAGTAGTTTTAACACCAATATAAATAAAGAATGAATTCATTACAGTACCTTAAGGTGGTGGTTTGTTTTCTTATACTAACGGAGCTCATGAGATTTTCTGTTGAGTTTTCTGTTGTGAAGTTTTCATGTTTTTGGGTAAAGATTTGATGGATTATGGAATAAGGAGTGGCAAGAGCCTAAGCTTGGGGATGCCCAAGGCACCCCAAGGTAAAATTCAAGGACAAACAAAAGCCTAAGCTTGGGGATGCCCCGGAAGGCATCCCCTCTTTCGTCTTCGTCTATCGGTAACTTTACTTGAGACTATATTTTTATTCACCACATGATATGTGTTTTGCTTGGAGTGTCTTGTATGATTTGAGTCTTTCCTTTTTTTTTACCACAATCATCCTTGCTGTACACACCTTTTGGGGGATACACACATGATTCGGAATTTATTAGAATACTCTATGTGCTTCACTTATATCTTTTGAGCTAGATAATTTTGCTCTAGTGCTTCACTTATATTTTTTAGAGCACGGTGGTGGTTTTATTTTATAGAAATTATTGATCTCTCATGCTTCACTTATATTATTTTGAGAATCTTTTAGAACATCATGATAATTTGCTTTGGCTATAAAATTAGTCCTAATATGATAGGCATTCAAGCACTACTAGGAAATAGCTTATAGATAGACGCTTACTAGTAGCGCGCTATTTTGACCCACGCTACTGCTAATTATTATAGCCCCCACCCTCATGGGCCCCTCACAGCTCCACCGAACTACTTCTTTTGCCTATATATACTCTTATACCCTGAACCTTCGGGGGGAGCCATGAAACACCTTTTCCACCGCCGCAACCTTCTGTACCCGTGAGATCCCATCTTGGGGCCTTTTCAGGCGATCTGCCGGAGGGGGATTCGATCACGGAGGGCTTCTACATCAACACCATAGCCTCTCTGATGATGTGTGAGTAGTTTACCACAGACCTTCGGGTCCATAGTTATTAGCTAGATGGCTTCTTCTCTCTCTCTTTGGATCTCAATACAAAGTTCTCCTCGATTCTCTTGGAGATCTATTTGATGTAACTCTTTTTGCGGTGTGTTTGCCGAGATCCGATGAATTGTGGGTTTATGAACTTGATTATCTATGAATATTATTTGATTCTTCTCTGAATTCTTATATGCATGATATGATATCTTTGCAAGTCTCTTCGAATTATCGGTTTAGTTTGGCCTACTAGATTGATCTTTCTTGCCATGGGAGAAGTGCTTAGCTTTGGGTTCAATCTTGCGGTGCTCGATCCCAGTGACAGAAAGGGAAACGACACGTATTGTATTGTTGCCATCGAGGATAAAAAGATGGGGTTTATATCATATTGCTTGAGTTTATCCCTCTACATCATGTCATCTTGCCTAATGCGTTACTCCGTTCTTATGAACTTAATACTCTAGATGCATGCTGGATAGCGGTCGATGTGTGGAGTAATAGTAGTAGATGCAGAATCGTTTCGGTCTACTTGACACGGACGTGATGCCTATATTCATGATCATTGCCTTAGATATCATCATAACTATGCGCTTTTCTATCAATTGCTCGACAGTAATTTGTTCACCCACCGTAATACATGCTATCTTGAGAGAAGCCACTAGTGAAACCTATGGCCCCGGGTCTACCTTACATCATATAAGTTTCCAATTTACAATTCTAGTTTACTATTTATTTTGCAATCTTTATTTTCCAATCTATACCACAAAAATATCAAAAATATTTATCTTATTATCTTTATCACATCTCACTTTTGCAAGTGGCCGTGAAGGGATTGACAACCCCTTTATCGCGTTGGTTGCAAGGTTCTTATTTGTTTGTGCAGGTACTAGGCGACTTGCGTGTAGTCTCCTACTGGATTGATACCTTGGTTCTCAAAAACTGAGGGAAATACTTACGCTACTTTGCTGCATTACCCTTTCCTCTTCAAGGGAAAACCAACGCATGCTCAAGAGGTAGCAGTCCGTCATGTCCCCGCCCGTCTGCAATAGATGACGCCGGAGGCGGTCACTGCCGGAACTAGTGTTCGGTTTTTCACCGGAAGGCAGATGGAGGGAGGAGGCATTATATCGGTGTTTAGATGGCAACTCGGAGTATGAGGACATGTTGGAGCGCGACTGCCTCGCGGAGGAGCGTGCACAACGAGCGGCTGACACCAGGGACCCAGCAGCCAGCCTTTTCTTTTATGTTTACCACAAGACCAGCCTAGTATTTTTTTCTTTCTGAAAATGGCTAGCCCAGTTTTTTTGTGCTTTTGCAGAATACCCAACCAAGGCCTACTTGCTTTGTCAGCTCTGCTGGGTTGCAAATCTTTCAAGATGAGGAGAGCTTCATTCGGCTTGCCTAGAAAATGGGCTATCAGTAATGAGAAATGGGCTGTAAACTTTTAAAACACATCAAACCGGCAATTAGTTTCAAATTTCTTTTCTTTTCATTTTGAGATTTTAAATTCCATTGATTTTTATGCGTGGACAATTTTTTGGATTTTATATTGCTATAAATTTATTTTTAAAATTATTTTGAACGTGACTCGAAATTTTGGGATTAAAAACAGTTCGGACCGCACCGAAATATGCAAAATTTCATATAATTTTTAACTGTGGCCACAATATGGGCTGTAATGCTAACAAAAAGAATATGGGCTCCAAAAAACCTTAAGAATTAGCAAATGGGCTATAAATTATTAGAAATAATGACAGATGGGTTGTATGCTGTTTTCCACAGATTTGAGGCTGACTTGTTGATACGTCCATTTTGCATCATGTTTTCCTACTGTTATTTATGATGTTTTTATGCATAATAATGCTTTTTGGAGTAATTCTAATGCCTTTTCTCTCATAATATGCAAGGTACACACAAAGAGGGAGAATTCCGGTAACTGGAAATATGGACCTGGAAAAGCTACGTCAGGCTACCTATTCTGCACAACTCCAAACAAGCTGAAACTTTACGGAGAATTTTTATGGAATATATGGAGAATATTGGAGCCAATAAGTACCAGAGGGAGCCCACCAGGTGGGCACAACCCACCTGGGCGCGCCAGGGAGCCCAAGCGCGCCCTGGTGGGTTGTTCTCACCCAGGCCCACCTCCGGTGCCCATCTTCTAGTATATAAGTATTTTTGACCTAGAAAAAATAAAGAGAGGACTTTCGGGACGGAGCGCCGCCGTCTCGAGGCGGAACTTGGGCAGGAGCACTTTTGCCCTCCGGCGGAGTGATTCCGCCGGGGGAACTTCCCTCCCGGAGGGGGAAATCATCATCATCATCATCATCATCATCACCATAACTCTCCCATCTTGGGGAGGGAAATCTCCATCAACATCTTCAACAACACCATCTCATCTCAAACCCTAGTTCATCTCTTGTGTTCAATCTTTGTACTGGAACTATAGATTGGTGCTTGTGGGTGACTAGTTGTGTTGATTACATCTTGTAGTTGATTACTACATGGTTTATTTGGTGGAAGATTATATGTTCAGATCCAATATGCCATTTAATACCCCTCTGATCTTGAGCATGATTATAATTTGTGAGTAGTTACTTTTGTTCTTGAGGTCACGGGAGAAATCATGTTGCAAGTAATCATGTGAACTTGATGTGTGTTCGATAATTTGATAGTATGTATGTTGTGATTCCCTTAGTGGTGTCATGTGAACGTCGACTACATGACACTTCACCATATTTGGGACTAAGGGAATGCATTTTGGAGTAGTTATTAGATGATGGGTTGCGAGAGTGACAAAATCTTAAACCCTAGTTTATGCGCTATTCCGTAAGGGACCGATTGGATCCAAAAGTTTAATGCTATGGTTAGAATTTATTCTTAATACTTTTCTCGTAGTTGCGGATGCTTGCGAGGGGCTTAATCATAAGTAGGAGTTTTGTTCAAGTAAGAACAGCACCTAAGCACCGGTCCACCCACATATCAAATTATCAAAGTAGCGAACACAAATCGAACCAACATGATGAAAGTGACTAGATGAAATTCCCGTGTACCCTCAAGAACGCTTTGCTTATTATAAGAGACCGTTTTGGCTTGTCCTTTGCCTCAAAAGGATTGGGATACCTTGCTGCACTTTTTTACTACTATCATTACTTGCTCGTTACAAATTATCTTGCTATCAAACTACTCTGTTACTTACAATTTCAGCACTTGCAGACATTACCTTGCTGAAAACCACTTGTCATTTCCTTCTGCTCCTCGTTGGGTTTGACACTCTTACTTATCGAAAAGAGCTACAAGTTATCCCATATACTTGTGGGTCATCAAGGCTATTTTCTGGTGCCATTGTCGGGGAGTGAAGCGCCTTTGGTAAGGAAACATTTATGTAGTGTGCTAAAATTTACTGTCACTTGTTACGATGGAAAACTATCCTTTGAGGGGTTTGTTTGGGGTATATTCACCTCGACCGGAACCACAATTAGCTACCCCTCAACCTACTGCACCATCTGAAAAATATTGAATATGAAATTCCTTCGGGTATGATAGAACAATTGCTAGCTAATCCTTATGCAGGAGATGGAACCGAACATCCTGATATGCACTTGATATATGTGGAACAAATTTGTGGATTGTTTAAGCTTGCAGGTTTACTCGGAGATGTAGTTAAGAAGAAGGTTTTCGCTTTATCTTTGAAGGGAAAAGCATTGACATGGTATAGGCTATGCGATGATATTGGATCTTGAAACTGGAATCGATTGAAATTGGAGTTCCACCAAAGAATTTATCCTATGCATCTAGTTCATCGTGTGGAATTACATATATAATTTTTGGCCTCGTGAAGGAGAAAGTATCGCTCTAGCTTGGGGGGGGCCTTAAGTCAATGTTATATTCATGCCCCAATCATGAGCTATCAAGAGACATTATTATCCAGAATTTTTATGCTCGGCTTTCTCATAATGATCGATCCATGCTTGATACTTCTTGTGCTGGTTCTTTTATAAAGAAGACTATTGAATTTTGGTGGGATCTTTTGGAAAGAATTAAACGCAACTCTGAAGATTGGGAACTCGATGAAGGTAAAGAGTCAGGTATTAAGCTTAAGTATGATTGTGTTAAATCTTTTATGAATACCGATGTTTTTCAAAAGTTTAGCACTAAATATGGACTTGACTCTGAGATAGTAGCCCCCTTTTGTGAATCATTTGCTACTCATGTTGATCTCCCTAAAGAGAAGTAGTTTAAATATCACCCACCTATTAAAGAAGAAATTAAAGAACCGGTACCCGCTAAATAGGAAACTATACTTTATAATGTTGATCCGGTTGTTCCTACTGCTTATATTGAGAAACCACCTTTCCCTGTTAGGATAAAGGAACATGCTAAAGTTTCAACTGTGGTCAACAAAAGTTATATTAGAACACCTAAACCTGATGAACAAATTAAAGTAGAACCTAGTGTTGCTATGGTTAAGGATCTCTTGGAAGAAAATATAGATGGGCATGTTATTTACTTCTGTAATGAAGCTACTAGAATTGCCAAACCCGATAGAACGGATAATCATAGACCCGTTGTTGGCATGCCCGTTGTCTCAGTTAAAATAGGAGATCATTGTTATCATGGTTTATGTGACATATGTGCTAGCGTGAGTGCTATTCCCTTTACTTTATTTCAAGAAATTATGAATGAGATAGCACCCGCTGAAATAGAAGAGATAGATGCCACTATTGAACCTGCCAATAGAGACACCATCACACCACTTGGGATTGTTAGAAATGTTGAAGTCTTGTGTGGGAAAATAAAATACCCTACTGATTTTCTTGTTCTTGGTTCCCCACAAGATGAATTTTGTCCCATTATCTTTGGTAGACCTTTCTTGAACACCATTAATGCTAAAATAGATTGTGAGAAACAAACTGTCGGTGTTAGTTTTGGTGGTGAGTCTCATGAGTTTAATTTTTCCAAGTTTAGTAGAAAGCTTCATGAAAAAGAATTGCCTAGTAAGGATGAAATAATTGGTCTTGCTTCTATTGTCGTGCCACCTACTGATCCACTGGAGCAATATCTGCTAGACCATGAAAATGATTTACATATGCATGAAAGAAATGAAATAGATAATATTTTCTTTGAACAACGTCCTCTACTTAAACACAATTTGCCTATTGAAACTCTAGGAGGTCCTCCTCCACTTAAAGGTGATCCTGTGTTTGAATTAAAACAATTGTCAGATACTTTGAAATATGCTTATCTTGATGAAAAGAAGATATATCCTATTATTATTAGTGCTAACCTTTCAGAACATGAAGAAGAAAGATTAGTGAATGTTCTAAGGAAGCACCGAGCTGCTATTGGATATACTGTTGATGATTTAAAGGACATTAGTCCCACTCTATGTCACAAGATTAATATGGAACCTGGTGCTAATCCCAATGATTGATCACCAATTCCGGTTAAATCCAAAAATGAAGGAAGTGGTAAGAACGGAAATCTTAAAACTTCTGGAAGCAGGTATAATCTATCCTATAGCTAATAGTAGATGGGTAAGTCTTGTTCATTGTGTCCCTAAAAAAGGAGGTATTACTGTTGTTCCTAATGATAAGAATGAACTTATTCCACAAAGAATTGTTACAGGCTATAGAATGGTAATTGATTTTAGAAAATTAAACAAATCAACTAGAAAAGATCATTACCCTCTGCCTTTTATCGATCAAATGCTAGAAAGATTATCTAAGCACACACATTTTTGCTTCCTTGATGGATACTCTGGTTTTTCACAAATACCTATTTCTCAACCTGATCAAGAAAAGGCCATTTTCACTTGTCCCTTTGGAACTTATGCTTATAGACATGCCTTTTGGTTTATGCAATGCACCTGCTACCTTGCAAAGATGTATGACTGTTATATTCTCTGACTTTTGTGAAATGATTGTTGAGGTTTTCATGGATGACTTCTCTATTTATGGGAGGTTTTTTGATGATTGTTTAAGCAATCTTGATCGAGTTTTGCAGAGATGTGAGCAAACAAATCTTGTCTTGAACTGGGAGAAGTGCCACTTTATGGTTAACAAAGGTATTGTTTTGGGCCATAAAATTTCTGACAGAGGTATTGAAGTGGACAAAGCTAAGGTTGATGCAATTGAGAAAATGACATGTCCTAAAGATATCAAAGGTAATAGTAGTTTCCTAGGTCATGCCGGTTTCTATAGGAGATTTATCAAAGACTTTTCTAAAATTTCTAGGCCTCTTACAAATCTTTTGCAAAAGGATGTTCCTTTTGTTTTTGATGATGATTGTTTAGAAGCCTTCGAAACACTCAAGAAAGCCTTAATTTCTACACCTGTTGTTCAACCACCTGATTGGAACTTGCCTTTTGAAATTATGTGTGATGCTAGTGATTATGCTGTTGGTGTTGTTCTAGGACAAAGAGTTGATAAGAAACTGAATGTTATTCATTATGCTAGTAAAACTCTAGACAGTGCTCAATGAAATTATGCTACTACTGAAAAACAATTCCTAGCAGTGGTGTTTGCTTGTGATAAATTTAGATCTTACATTGTTGATTCAAAAGTAATTATTCACACCGATCATGCTGCTATAAAATATCTTTTGGAAAAGAAAGGTGCTAAACCTAGACTTATTCGATGGGTTCTCTTGCTACAAGAATTTTACTTACATATCACTGATAGAAAAGGAGCTGAGAACCCCGTAGCTGATAACTTGTCTAGGCTTGAAAATGTGCTTGATGACCCACTACCTATTGATGATAGTTTTCCTGATGAGCAGTTAGCTGCAATAAATGTTTCACATAATACTCCTTTCTATGCTGATGACCCACAAGTATAGGGGATCTATCGTAGTCCTTTTGATAAGTAAGAGTGTCAAACCCAACGAGGAGCAGAAGCAAATGATAAGCGGTTTTCAGCAAGGTATTCTCTGCAAGCACTGAAATTATTGGTAACAGATAGTTTTGTGATAAGATAAATCGTAACGGGTAACAAGTAATAAAAGTAAACAAGGTGCAGCAAGGTGGCCCAATCCTGATTGGGACAAGCCTGGACGAACTCTTATATAATGCAAAGCGCTCCCGAGGACACATGGGAATTGTTGTCAAGTTAGTTTTCATCATGCTCATATGATTCACGTTCGTTACTTTGATAATTTGATATGTGGGTGGACCGGTGCTTGGGTGCTGCCCTTCCTTGGACAAGCCTCCCACTTATGATTAACCCCTCTCGCAAGCATCCGCAACTACGGAAGAAGAATTAAGGTAAACCTAACCATAGCATGAAACATATGGATCCAAATCAGCCCCTTACGAAGCAACACATAAACTAGGGTTTAAGCTTCTATCACTCTAGCAACCCATCATCTACTTATTACTTCCCAATGCCTTCCCCTAGTCCCAAGTAATGGTGAAGTGTCATGTAGTCGATGTTCACATAACACCACTAGAGGAGAGACATCATACATCTCATCAAAATATTGAACGAATACCAAATTCACATGATTACTTATAACAAGACTTCCCCCATGTCCTCAGGAACAAACGTAACTACTCACAAAGCATATTCATGTTCATAATCAGAGGAGTAATAATTATCATTAAGGATCTAAACATATGATCTTCCACCGAATAAACCAACTAGCATCAACTACAAGCAGTAATCGATGAGAGGATCGATGGTGATGATGATGGCGATGATATCCCCCTCCCGGAGGGATGTTTCCCCGGCAGAACAGCTCTGCCGGAGCCCTAGATTGGTTATGTCCAAGTGATAACCCACAAGTATAGGGGATCAATTGTAGCCTCTTTCGATAAGTAAGAGTGTCGAACCCAACGAGGAGCTAAAGTTAGAACAAATATTCCCTCAAGTTCTATCGACCACCGAAACAACTCTACGCACGCTTGACGTTCGCTTTACCTAGAACAAGTATGAAAGTAGAAGTACTTTGTAGGTGTTGTGGGATAGGTTTGCAAGAATATAAAGAGCACGTAAATAAAAACTAGGGGCTGTTTTAAGTAAGGAAGCAATAAAGTTAGTATAGCGAGTGTGGAAAAGTGGTGGTAGGAGTTGTGAAATTGTCCCTAAGCAATTGACTACTTTACTAGACCGATAGCAAGTTTTATGTGGGAGAGGCCACTGCTAGCATGTTATCCCTGACTTGGAATTCTATGCACTTATGATTGGAACTATTAGCAAGCATCCGCAACTACTAACTTTCATTAAGGTAAAACCCAACCATAGCATTAAGATATATTGGTCCCCCTTCAATCCCGTATGCATATATTTCTATGCTAGGTTGAAGCTTCTGTCACTCTTGCCCTCCAATACATAGTCCTATCAACATACAACTAACCCTATCGTGTGATCCACGCGCACGCTCATATGATGGGCACCAAAGGACATCAGCATAACCACAAGCAAATTAAACCAATCATAGCAATTCACCAATTACCGATAGGACGACGAAAATCTACTCAGACGTCATAGGATGGCAAACACATCATTGGATAATAATATGAAGCATAAAGCACCATGTTCAAGTAGAGGGTACAACGGGTTGCGGGAGAATGGGCCGCTGTACATAGATGAGGGAAGGTGATGGAGATGTTGGTGAAGATGACGGGGGTGTTGGTGTAGATTGCGGTGATGATGATGGCCCCGGTGGCGTTCCGGCGCCACCGGGAGAGAGGGGGAGAGAGCCCCCTTCTTCTTCTTCTTCCTTGACCTTCTCCCTAGATGGGAGAAAGGTTTCCCCTCTGGTCCTTGGATTCCATGGCATGGGAGGGGCGAGAGCCCCTTCGAGATTGGATCTGTCTCTCTGTCTCTCTCAGTTTTTGCGTTCCTTGATTCTGCCCTTTCACTGTTTCTTAAATTCCCGGAGATCCGTAACTCCGATTCGGCTGAAATTTGGACACGATTTTTATCCGGATATTGGTTTTCTTGCGGCGAAAGAAGGGCACCAACCGCCTTACGGGGTGGCCACGAGGGGCGCGCCCCCTGCCACATGGCCCCCTCGGGCATCGTCTCGTGTTGATTCTTCTTCCCAAAAATCACATATATTCCAAAAAAAATCTCCGTCAGTTTTTGTCCTGTTTGGACTCCGTTTGATATGGATTTTCTGTGAAACAAAAAACATGCAACAAACAGGAACTGGCACTGGGCACTGGATCAATATGTTAGTCCCAAAAATAGTATAAAAAGTTGCCAAAAGTATATGAAAGTTGTATAATATTGGCATGGAACAATCAAAAATTATAGATACGATGGAGACGTATCAGCATCCCCAAGCTTAATTCCTGCTCGTCCTCGAGTAGATAAATGATAAAAAAGATAATTTTTGATGTGGAATGCTACCTAGAATAATCTTGATCATGTAATCTAATCATGGCATGAATATTAAGACACGAGTGATTCAAAGCAATAGTCTATCATTTGACATTAAGACAATAATACTTCAAGCGTACCAACCAAGAAATTATGTCTTCTCAAAATAACATAGACAAAGAAAGCTCATCCCTACAAAATCATATAGTTTGGCTATGCTTCATCTTCGTCACACAAAATGCTCCCATCATGCACAACCCCAATGACAAGCCAAGCAATTGTTTCATACTTTAGTATTCTCAAACCATTTCAACTTTCACGCAATATATGAGCGCGAGCCATGGACATAGCACTATAGGTGGAATAGAATATGATGATGGAGGTTGTGTGGAGAAGACAAAAAAGGAGAAAGTCTCACATCCACGCGGCTAATCAACGGGCTATGGAGATGCCCATCAATTGATGTAAATGCGAGGAGTAGGGATTGCCATGCAATAGATGCACTAGAGCTATAAGTGTATGAAAGCTCAAACTGAAACTAAGTGGGTGTGCATCCAACTTGCTTGCTCATGAAGACCTCGGGCATTTGAGGAAGCCCATCATTGGAATATACAAGCCAAGTTCTATAATGAAAATTCCCACTAGTATATGAAAGTGATAACTCAAGAGACTCTCTATATGAAGAACATGGTGCTACTCTGAAGCACAAGTGTGGTAAAAGGATAGTAACATTGCCCCTTCTCTCTTTTTCTCTCATTTTTTCTTGTGTTTTTTTGGTGGGCTTCTTTGGCCTCTTTTTTTTATTTGGGCTTCTTTGGCCCTTTTTTTTAAAGTCCGGAGTCTCATTCTGACTTGTGGGGGAATCATAGTCTCCATCATCCTTTCCTCACTGGGACAATGCGCTAATAACGATGATCATCACACTTTTATTTACTTACAACTCAATATTACAACTCGATGTCTAGAACTAAGTATGACTTTGTATGAATGCCTCCGGCAGTGTACCGGGATGTGCAATGATCTAGCATAGCAAAAGATATCAAAAAATGGACAAGCCATGAAAATATCATGCTAGCTATCTTAAGATCATGCAAAGCAATATGATAATGAATGCTCAAGTCATGTATATGATGATGGAAGTTGCATGGCATTATATCTCGGAATGGCTATGGAAATACCATAATAGGTAGATACGGTGGCTGTTTTCAGGAAGATGTAAGGAGGCTTATGTGTGATAGAGCGTATCGTATCACGGGGTTTGGATGCACCGGCAAAGTTTGCACCAACTCTCGAGGTGAGAAAGGGAAATGCACGGTACCGAAGAGGCTAGCAATGATGGAAGGGTGAGAGTGCGTATAATCCATGGACTCAACATTAGTCATAAACAACTCACATACTTATTGCAAAAATCTACAAGTCATCAAAACCAAGCACTACGCGCATGCTCCTAGGGGGATAGATTGGTAGGGGAAGACCATCGCTCGTCCCCGACCGCCACTCATAAGGAAGACAATCAAAGAAACACCTCATGCTTCAAATTTGTTACACAACGGTTACCATACGTGCATGCTACGGGACTTGCAAACCTCAACACAAGTATTTCTCAAATTCACAATTACCCACTAGCATGACTCTAATATCACCATCTTTATATCGAAAAACTATTGCAAGGAATCAAACATATCATATTCAGTGATCTACAAGTTTTATGTAGGAATTTATGACTAACCATGTGAATGACCAATTCCTGTCATCTCTCTAAATAGATATAAGTGAAGCAAGAGAGTTTAATTCTTTCTACAAAAGATACGCCCACGCTCTAACAAATATAAGTGAAGCAAAAGAGCATTCTACAAATGGCGGTTTTCTATGTGAAGAGAAACAGGCAATCCAAACTTCAAATGATATAAGTGAATCACATGAAGCATTCTATAAAGCCATACTCAAAAGATATAAGTGAAGTGCAAAGAGAATTCTATAAATCAACCATGGACTATCTCATACCAGCATGGTGCATCAAAGAAAAGTGAAAACTAAATGCAAAAGACGCTCCAAGATTTGCACATATCACATGAACGAAACAAAACCGAAAACATACCCATACTTGTTGAAGAAAGATGGGATGCCTTTCGGGGTATCCCCAAGCTTAGACGCTTGAGTATCCTTGAATATTTACTTGGGGTGCCTCGGGCATCCCCAAGCTTGAGCTCTTGCCTCACCTACTTCTCCTCACGTCGAGACATCCTCGATCTTCGAACACTTCATCCACACAAAACTCAATAGAAAGTTCGGTAAGATCCGTTAGTATAATAAAGCAAATCACTACTCTAAGTACTGTTGCAAACCAATTCATATTTTGTTTTTGCATTGTAGCTACTATAATATAAATTTTCCATGGCTTAATCCACTGATAGAAATCGATAGTTTCATCAAAACAAGCAAACAATGCATCAAAAACAGAATCTGTCCTGAACAGGACAGTCTGTAGTAATCTGAACATTCACCATACATCTGGTACTCCAAAAATTCTGAAAAATGTAGGAAAAATAAAAAATTTGTATAGAAAGACAGTGCAAAAAGTTTCGGATCTGTTTGACGTTCCCGTAAAAAATTTAAAATCGCGCACTACAGCCGAAGTTTCTGTTTTGCACCGCACAAACCAACAAGCAATGTAAACATCCTAAAGGCAAATCTTGGCACATTATTTTTGTTTTTAAACTTTATAAAAGCACAAAAAAAAAATGACTCTCTAAAACTTCCGGGTTGTTTCCCTGGCAGCGCTTTCTTTAAAGCCATTAAGCTAGGCATATAGTGCTCAAGTAATGGATCCACCCGGATCCCAATGTATATCAAAGCCAATTTTAATTAACAATGATTTGTGATTTAGTAGTGAGCACAAATTAACATATATCATGCAACAACAAAGTCTAACTCTCTTCCTATGCATCGGCATGTCATAAAAGAACAATTCATGCACACATAGTAAAGGCCAATGCATAGTATAGACAGTTTATTGCAATTTTATCATATCGGAAACATGGAGAGGCGGAGATGTAGTTCCTCTCATATAATAATTGCAAGTAGGAGCAGCCAGCACATGCATATTATATCTATCAAAATCATCATGTTTAGTAGTGAAACGCAACCTATCAATATAATCCTTAATAAGTGCAAACTTCTCCGATATAGTGTAGTTTGGGGAATTCAAAAAGATAATAGGACTATAATGCGTTGGTGCAATAGCAACAATTTCATGTTTAAATTAAGGAACTATAGCAAGTTCATCTCCATAAGCATAATTAATATTGGCATCTTGGATACAAGCATAGCAAGCATCATCAAAAAGGGATATTTCAAAAGAATCAACGGGATCATAACAATCATCATAGCAATCATCCTTCGGTAAGCATGAAGGGAAATTAAACAATGTATGAGTTGAAGAGTTACTCTCATTAGAAGGTGGGCACGTGTAGCCAATCCGCTCTTCCTCCTTTTGTTCTTCGCTCTCCTCATCATCTTTTTCATCCAATGAGCCCACAGTTTCATCAATTCCTTCTTCCATAGACTCCTGCAAAATATTAGTCTCTTCTTGGACAGCGGAGGAGTCCTCAATATATGGTTTAACATAGGCATTAGAAGCATAATTATCATAACAATATTTAAGTATGGCAAAATTTTCAGATTTGTAAAGAGTAGCATCATACATTTCAATCAAAAAAGAAATTTCATAAGCACCCTTAAAAGCAACAAATTCTTCAATTTGTTGAACATCATAGTAATTATAAACACCCTTAGCATACGAAGATACGATTCCATTATCACTAAACTCACATTGGTAGGGAAGGTGTTTCTTAGGGTTTTCAGAACAACAAGTAAAATCATATATTTCACATAAATTCCAAGCATAGCATTGAAAACGATGAATTTGATCCAGTAAAAGTTTCCCTTTTTGAGATAAGCGGTGTCGCACATAACAAGCATGCTCATCTAAAGATTTGCCCTCAACTAAGCTAGTTGGGGTTTCAGCACGAGCACATAGGGATCAAAGATGATCCAAGTAAAAAGCTTCAGGAGTGTGATAGATTTTGAGTGGTTCTTCAACCATTGGTGTAGTAGGTACAACTAATTTTTTTGGTATTTTGCGTTTCCTACCCATAACTAAAGATAGAGAACAACTTAGAACAGCAAATAAAAATTACTTAGTGATAAAGAAAACAAGCACACACGAGAATATTCACCCCACGCTATAACTCCCTGGCAACGGCGCCAGTGTAACACCCTGGGAATCATGCTACAGTAACTCCCTGTGATTAAGCTAATCATGTTGCTAAACAGGGCTTGATCACATTTGAATCACCTTCCTTTTCTAACTCCTAGTTCAAACTTCAAATATAATTAAAGTGAAAAATAAAAGTTTTCAAAAACTCAAACAAAAATGTTCTGTGGGTGCTAAATAATACACTGGCAATTATGGTGGAGAAAACTCCTTTTTATAAAATGCCTAAATACTTTAAATGAAATATAACAGAAAAGGAAATAAACAAATAAAAGGAAAACAGAAAACAAAACAGAACAGAAAAAGAAAAAAAGGAGCAGGCCTTCCCCCCCCACTGGACCCGTGGCCCATCTGCACCGAACCCCCCCGGCCCAAACTGGGCCGCACCCCCGCACCCCCCGACCCCGGCCCAGCCCACCTCTCCTCCCTCGCCCCCTTCCCTGTTCCCCCGACCGGGTCGGAACAGGGGCGCGCTCCCGCCCGACCCCCTCGCCGGCACCGACGCCGGAGAGGATAAGGGCGCCAGCGGCCCCCGCCTCCTCGGGCCTCTCTCCCACTCACCCCGCTCACTCCCTCGGCCTCTGCGCCTCTCCCCCGCCAGATCCACCTCTCTCTCCCCTTCGATCCCCTCTGCCCACGCGTGCTCGCCGCCGTTCACCGTCGAACTCGCGGCCACCGTGCCCCGATCGCCCCGACGACGTGCCCGAACGACTCCCCGCCGTCGACTACGTCGACTACGCCCTCGGGAACGAGCCGAGCGCCTCTGCACCGGCCTCCCCGAGCTCGTCTTCAACCTACGGCCGCCGTCGTTCGTCGCCGATTCCGGCTACCCCGCGCCCTCCCCGAGCACGCTGCCACTCCCTACAGCTCCGCTGTGAGCTCCCGCATCTCCTCCCGCTCTCCGTTAGCTCGCTCGCGCTCCGTAGCTGCTCCCCCACGCGCGCCCGAACGCCACGCCGCGGAGCTCGCCGCCGGCGTGTCTCCGGTGACCAAATGGTCACGGGCGTAGGCCCACTAGCCCGACCGCACCATGCCGCCCCCGCCTAGCTACTTAGTTCGGCCGTTCGCGCGCTCTAACGCAGCTTCCGTCGGGCACCCGTAGCACCTCGCCGCCGGCGAGCTCGTAGCGGTCGTCTCCGGCCGTTTCAGCCCCTCCGACCACCGCCGTTGGACGCGCGACGTCGAGCCGCGTCGAACGCGCCCAGCCCCGCCCCCGCAAACCCACTGTGGGTGAAACCCGCGCCCCTCCCGCGCGCGCCGCCGTGCGTTTTGGTCGCCGGCGTTGCTCCGGCGCCGGCCGCCGACGTGGCAGGCCTGGGGCCACCCCAGTGCCCCTGCCAGTGGCCCCCACGGGCCCCAGTTGACTGGGTTGACCCAGTCAACTGCTGACTGGGCAGGCCCAGTCACTGACATGCGGGCCCCGCCGCAAAAATAAAAGAAAAAGAAAATGTTTTATAAATAAAAATAATTATTTTAACTAATCACTCACTGACATGTGGGGCCCACCCCTCTAATTATACTGTTAGATTAGTTTAAATAGATATTAGAATAACAGAGACTGACATGTGGGTCCCACTGGACCCACCTGTCTGGTTTGACTGGTCAGCCGACCTGTTGACTTGCTGACGTCAGCATGGCCTCATGCTGACGTCATAATTCATTTTTCTTAATATAAATAATTCCAGAAATTCAAATAAACTTTGAAAATTCATATCTTTTAAACCGTAACTCGGATGAAAATGTTTTCTATATGAAAGTTGCTCAGAACGACGAGACGAATCCGGATACGCAGTCCGTTCGTCCACCACACCTCCCTAAACCTATCGAACTAGCAACTTTCCCCCTCCGGTCCGTCTGTCCAAAAACGCGTAACATCGGGAATACCTCCCGGATGTCCCCCCCCTTCACCGATACCACCTGCCGTCGCGTTAGGACACCCCTAGCACCGCTCATTGTCATGTCACGCATCGTCATGCTTATGTTTGCATTGTATTTACTGTTTCTTCCCCCTCTTCTCTCCGGTAGACTACGAGACCGACACTGCTGCTGCCCAGTTCGACTACGGAGTCGACGACCCCTCCTACTTGCCAGAGCAACCAGGCAAGCCCCCCCCCCTTGATCACCAGATATCGCCTACTCTTCTCTATACTGCTTGCATTAGAGTAGTGTAGCATGTTACTGCTTTCCGATAATCCTATCCTGATGCATAGCCTGTCATTGTTTCTACAATTGTTACCCTTACCTGCTATCCTACTGCTTAGTATAGGATGCTAGTGTTTCATCAGTGGCCCTACACTCTTGTCCGTCTGCCATGCTATACTACTGGGCCGTGATCACTTCGGGAGGTGATCACGGGTATATACTATATACATTATATACATGACACATGTGGTGACTAAAGTCGGGTCGGCTCGTTGAGTACCCGCAAGTGATTCTGATGAGGGGGCTGAAAGGACAGGTGGCTCCACCCCGGTAGAGGTGGGCCTGGGTTCCTGACAGCCCCCGACTGTTACTTTATGGCGGAGCGACAGGGCAGGTTGAGACCGCCTAGGTGAGAGGTGGGCCTGGCCCTGGTCGGCGTTCGCAGATAAACAACACGCTTAACGAGTTCTGGGTATTTGATCTGAGTCTGGCCATTTGGTCTATACGCACTAACCATCTACGTGGGAGTAGTTATGGGTATCCCGACGTCGTGGTATCAGCCGAAGCTCTTTTGACGTCAGCGACTGAGTGGCGCGCGCCGCATTGGACCGTAAGCTCGCGCTTGTATTAAGGGGGCTAGGTCTGCTTCCGGCCGCGTACGCAACGTGCAGGTGTGCATAGGGCGATGGGCCCAGACCCCTGCGCGCATAGGTTTAGACCGGCGTGCTGACCTCTCTGTTGAGCCTAGGTGGGGCTGCGACGTGTTGATCTTACGAGGCCGGGCATGACCCAGAAAAGTGTGTCCGGCCAAATGGGATCGAGCGTGTTGGGTTATGTGGTGCACCCCTGCAGGGAAGTTTATCTATTCGAATAGCCGTGTCCCTCGGTAAAAGGACGACCCGGAGTTGTACCTTGAGCTTATGACAACTAGAACTGGATACTGAATAAAATACACCCTTCCAAGTGCCAGATACAACCCGGTGATCGCTCTCTAACAGGGCGACGAGGAGGGGATCGCCGGGTAGGATTATGCTATGCGATGCTACTTGGAGGACTTCACTCTATTCTCTTCTATATGCTGCAAGATGGAGATGTCCAGAAGCGTAGTCTTCGACAGGACTAGCTATCCCCCTTTTAATTCTGGCATTCTGCAGTTCAGTCCACTGATATGCCCCTTTACACATATACCCATGCATTTGTAGTGTAGCTCCTTGCTTGCGAGTACTTTGGATGAGTACTCACGGTTGCTTCTCTCCCTCTTTCCCCCCTTCCTATCTATCTGATTGTCGCAACCAGATATTGGAGTCCAGGAGCCAGACGCCACCGTCGACGACGACACCTACGACACTGGAGGTGCCTACTACTACGTGCAGGCCGCTGACGACGACCAGGAGTAGTTAGGAGGTCCCAGGCAGGAGGCCTACGCCTCGTTCGATCTGTATCCCTGTTTGTGCTAGCCTTCTTAAGGCAAACTTGTTTACCTTATGTCTGTGCTCAGATATTGTTGCTTCCGCTGACTCGTCTATGATCGAGCAATTGTATTCGAGCCCTCGAGGCCCCTGGCTTGTATTATAATGCTTGTATGACTTATTTATGTTTTAGAGTTGTGTTGTGATATCTTCCTGTGAGTCCCTGATCGTGATCGTACACATTTGCGTGCATGATTAGTGTACGGTCAAATCGGGGGCGTCACAAGTTGGTATCAGAGCCGACTGCCTGTAGGAATCCCCCTATCCACACTCCTTGGCCGAAGTCGAGTCTAGACATTACAAAACATTTTACTAACATGGTTGTGTGTCTTACGGGCCCACGTCGCCATTGGGTGGTACTAGGATCTTTTACTCCTCGACCTTTACTCTGGGACTCTGAACTCTCTTCTACTCGGGTTAAACGAATTTACTAACTCTAACACTAGGATCCCGTGACCACATTCACCCCAAAGTTGGATAAGCCATAGTTGTTTCTTAGAGTAGTATTTTGAACAATACACACACTGGCATTTGACTCCTTTGAAACGTCTTTTGCTTTCAGATGGAACCCATGAGGCAGGTCGTTCGCCACACGATGGCCATTGGTGCCTCGGGATCACCTGCGGTGCTAGCTGAGATGATGACCTATCTGGGTTATCGCTGGCACCCTGAGTACACCGTCTACAAGGAGTACCAGGATTTTAACCAGGAGCAGTACTGTGCCATCGTCCACCTCTACTCTCGGGAGTACGACTCCACTACTGTGCTGCACACCGCACATGGTGTTGGTGTGACCATCGATATGGCTGTCCACGATGTTGCCTATGCTGCTCTGACACGTCTTCGTGGAGAGTATCAGGAGTTGGACACCTCCCCTTTCAGGCACATTGCTATCGCCTCTGATGTTGGTGCGGAGGGATACTATACTGCTGCCTACTCCACTGTCACCCGAGAGCCCTTCTACCATCAGCACCTGGTTCTGCATGCTGATGGGCTGGATCGAGCTAACCGAGCTCTTCGCCACGAGATGTACACCACCCGGCAGCACCTTTTCCGTGCTCTGACGCTGCTGCACCCCTTTGTCCGGTCTGGACAGGTACCGCGTACTACGATCTACCCAGCCAGGACCGTGATGCCCCACGGTGTCGGTTGGCCAGAGGTGGGAGGCTACTCTCCCGCACTTGGTCCTCTTCTGCCACCTGAGCGTCGGGCTCTACACCTGAGTATCCACGGCCCCCAGTCTGCTGACGTGGAGGGCTATCCGTTGCCTCACTACCAGCTGTCGGGCTACGATTACCTCCACAGTACCTCTTGGGACTGATGTAGGCTTGTTTGTAGTGTTAAAGGCATTCGCCGCGAGCCTGTGTGCCGCCTATGATGTTTTAGTCTATGTACTGAACTCTGTGTACTGAACTCTATGCATGGCCCCTTTTGTAAGCTATGCCGACTACTGAGTAGTAGCTATCGTGCTCCTTTCATTATGCATGTTTCATCATGAATGATTCTTGTCATTGCAAATTTTCTAAATGCTGAACTACCCCTGTTATATATTAGCAGGATGGTTAGACCAGGTGGTCGTGGTCGTGGTGGCGATGCCCCACCACCACCTGAGTACATGGCTGGTATGATCCAACAGTTTGAACTGAACCGCCAATTCATGGAGAATATGATGGCTCAGTTTCCTCGCCCCAATATGAACCAGCAGCCAGCCCAAGTGACTCTTCAAGATTTCATACGCCTCAACCCAACCATCTACCGCAGCTCAACTCAGCCTCTGGATGCTGATGACTGGCTCCGTGACATCACCTATGAGATGGAGTCTGCTGATGTAGCCCCTGCCAGCTATGTCAATTTTGCTTCCTTCTTCTTGAAGGGACCCGCAGCTCAATGGTGGGACAGCCACAGGCGTACTCTGCCAGCTGGAACAATCATCACCTGGCCAGACTTCCAAGCTGCTTTCCGTGCCCGCTTCATTCCTCAAGGAGTCATGGACCGGAAGAAGCGTGAGTTCCGCAACCTCACCCAAGGCAACAAATCTGTCGAAGCTTATCAGCGGGAGTTTCTGGACTTGTCCCGCTATGCTGAAGTAGACATTGCAACTGATGCACGCAGACAGGAGAAGTTCCGTGATGGCCTTCAAGCTGACATCAAGCTCGCGCTTCTAGTGCATGACTTTGTTGATTTCGCCACCTTGGTGAACAAGGCCATCAATGTCGAAACTGGTCTGCAGGAATACCAGAGCTCTCACAGGCGCAACCGTGACACGGGCTCATCTTCGGGTTCGCCCGCACAGAAGCGTAAGATATGGATCCCGAATAGCACGTACCGTCCAAATGCATCTGCCCCAAGGCAGACCTATGCTACACCTCGTCTGCCTCCACCACCATCTAGGCAGACAAGACTTCCAGCCCCACCATCCCAAGCTCCGGTTCCCACTCCCAATAATGGTCTGTGCTACAAGTGTGGACAACCCGGTCACCGTGCCAGGGACTGCCATCAGAATCAGAATCAACTTGCCCTTCCAGCAACGGGCCGTGGTAACAACCAGCCCCGCAGCAACAATGCTAAGCCTTATGGTCGTGCTCATGCCAACCACGTTGATCTCAACAAAGCTCAAGACCAGCCTGCTACTGTGATGGGTACACTCCTCGTAAATTCAGTACCAGCATCCGTTTTATTTGATACAGGTGCATCGCATTCATTCATGTCAGAAGATTTTGCATACAAGCACGACGTTAAATGTGAGGAGATGAACACCTCTGTATTGGTCAAAACCCCCGTGGGACAGTGTCAAACCTCCTTGGTTGGCATCGATGTCCCCGTGGAAATCGAAGGGCTGGAATTCTATGCCTCTCCCATTATCCTGAAGTCGTCTAACATCGACCTCATTTTGGGTATGGATTGGTTGAAAGCGCATACTGTTTCTATAGTTTGCGCCACTAAGACCGTCCATCTGCTACACCCTTCTGATGAAATAGTTGCTTACCAAGCTCATCTGGTGCAAAATGCCGAGGCAAGGCTTTACGCATTGAATGCCTTGAACGCTGCACCACTCGAGGGCATTGAAAACATTCCCGTCGTGCGTGAATTCCTCGACGTCTTCCCTGAAGAACTTCCGGGGATTCCCCCTGCTAGAGCTGTCGAATTCATCATCGACTTGAAACCAGGCACCACTCCCATAGCCAAGCGACCCTACAAAATGCCGCCGCATGAACTCCTTGAGCTTAAGGAGGAAATCGACAAGTCTCTTCGCAAAGGATTCATTCGCCCAAGTTGCTCTCCTTGGGGAGCACCTTCTCTCTTTGTCAAGAAGAAGGATGGGACTAACCGATTGGTTCAAGACTACCGTCCTATAAACCAAGCTACCATTCAGAATAAATACCCTCTTCCTCGGATCAATGATCTGTATGATCAACTGGCGGGTTCGTCAGTGTTCTCTAAGCTCGACTTGAGGTTGGGCTACCACCAGATCCATGTTCGCGAAGAGGATATCCCAAAGACCGCCTTCGTGACTCGCTATGGTTCATACGAGTACACCGTCATGTCTTTCGGTTTAACCAATGCTCCAGCCACCTTCTCTCGTTTAATGAACTATATATTCATGGATTACCTCGACAAGTTCGTCGTGGTTTATCTGGATGATATCCTGGTATTCTCCAAGAACGAAGAAGAACATGCGGAACATCTTCGACTTGTGCTGGAAAAGCTACGAGAACATCAACTATATGCTAAGTTCTCCAAATGTGAATTCTGGCTACCGGAAGTAACCTATCTTGGGCATGTCATCTCTAAGGATGGTATTGCCGTCAACCCTGAACGAGTTCAGGCTATTCTTGATTGGACTCCTCCCAAGAACGTTAAGCAAGTCAGAAGTTTTCTCGGTCTCGCCAGCTATTGCCGTCGATTTGTCGAGAACTTCTCCAAGATCGCCAGACCTCTGACTAACCTGTTGCATAAGGGTGTCAAGTTCCAATGGACAGACAAATGTCAGGAAAGTTTCCAGGCACTCAAAGACAAGTTGACTTCTGCCCCAGTTCTAGCTCCACCTGATACTAAGAAGGACTTTGTCATTTACTGCGACGCTTCCCGTCAAGGATTAGGCTGTGTCCTAATGCAAGACCGCAAAGTGATTGCTTATGCCTCTCGACAATTGCGCCCGCACGAAGAGAACTACCCAGTTCACGACCTCGAACTTGCTGCTGTCATTCATGCGCTGAAGCAGTGGCGACATTACCTTCTCGGTAATCGTTGCGAGATCTTCACTGACCACCAAAGTCTGAAGTATCTGTTTACTCAGCCAGATCTGAACCTCCGCCAGCAGAGATGGATGGAGCTTGTTGCAGACTTTGACTTGGGTATTTCCTATACGCCAGGCAAGGCTAATGTAATGGCTGATGCCTTGAGCCGCAAGTCTTACTGCAACCACCTTCAGGTTCACAAAGTTCAGCCCTCGCTTGTTGAGGAATTCAGGAAGCTGAACCTCCATATTGTTCCTCCGGGTGCACTCATTCCCCCTCCTAAGGAGTTTGGCAAGGTGAACCTCCACGTTGTTACCCAGGGTTCTCTCAATACCCTAGTTGCTAAACCAGATCTCGAGGACAGCATCAAAAGGCTACAGCAGTATGACTCTAAAGCCTACAAGATTAAGCGCTACCTCGCAGAAGGAAAGCCCTCATTCTTCACCATTGCTGAAGATGGCACCCTATACTTCAAGGGCCGTCTAGTGGTGCCATGTGCAGAGAAAAACCTGGATATGACACAGGAAGTTATGAAAGAAGCTCATGATACGCCTCTGTGTATCCATCCTGGTAGTACAAAGATGTATCAAGACATCTGACAGAGATTCTGGTGGTCTAATATGAAGCAAGACATTGCTCGTTATGTTGCTGAGTGTGACGTTTGCCGTCATATCAAAGCAGAACATCAAAGGCCTGCTGGAACTCTGCAACCTATCTCTATTCCTGAATGGAAATGGGACCATGTTGAGATGGACTTCGTCACTGGATTTCCCAAATCACAGAAAGGTAATGATGCTATTCTTGTCGTCATTGACCGGCTTTCCAAAGTTGCACATTTCCTGGCAGTCAAAGAAACGATCACTGCTAGCCAGTTGGCAATGCTCTATATGTCCAGGATTGTTTCACTCCACGGTATTCCATTGGTTATCAGTTCAGACCGTGGTAGCTTATTCACTTCAAGATTCTGGGCAAGTTTCCAAGAAGCTATGGGAACTCATCTGTCATTCAGTACTGCGTTTCATCCTCAATCGCAAGGACAAGTTGAACGCGTCAACCAAGTTCTCGAAGACATGCTTCGAGCTTGCGTTATTTCCTTCGGCAAGCAATGGGAGGAATCTCTCCCGTATGCTGAGTTCTCTTATAATAATAGCTATCAAGCTAGTCTGAAGATGGCCCCCTTCGAAGTGTTATATGGACGAAAGTGCCGAACCCCTCTGAACTGGTCAGAAACTGGGGAACGTCCACTCTTCGGTCCGGATATTATCCAAGATGCCGAAGAACAAGTCCGCATTATTCGCGAGAATCTCAAGACTGCTCAGTCACGTCAGAAGAGTCAGTATGACCGTCATCATAAAGACATGGTCTATCAACCTGGCGAAAAGGCTTATCTTCGAGTCACACCTATGAAGGGTGCTCACCGCTTCGGGATCAAGGGAAAACTAGCTCCTCGCTATATTGGCCCATTCACTATCCTCGAAAGGCGTGGAAAAGTGGCATACCAACTGGAACTACCGCCGAACCTTTCTCAGGTTCACGATGTGTTCCATGTGTCACAGCTCCGCCGTTGCTTCAAGGATCCAATCCGAGCTGTGGATCATGAAGTGCTCGAATTGCAGCAAGACCTCTCCTATAAGGAGCATCCGGTCCGCATTCTCGACCAAGCTGAACGCCGCACACGTCAGAAGGCGATCAAGTTTCTCAAAGTCCAGTGGTCGCACCATTCTGAAGATGAGGCCACTTGGGAACGAGAGGATCGTCTGCGCGAAGAATACCCCGCACTGTTTCCTTCTACCTCCTAAATCTCGGGACGAGATTTCTTGTAGTGGAGGAGATTTGTAACACCCTGGGAATCATGCTACAGTAACTCCCTGTGATTAAGCTAATCATGTTGCTAAACAGGGCTTGATCACATTTGAATCACCTTCCTTTTCTAACTCCTAGTTCAAACTTCAAATATAATTAAAGTGAAAAATAAAAGTTTTCAAAAACTCAAACAAAAATGTTCTGTGGGTGCTAAATAATACACTGGCAATTATGGTGGAGAAAACTCCTTTTTATAAAATGCCTAAATACTTTAAATGAAATATAACAGAAAAGGAAATAAACAAATAAAAGGAAAACAGAAAACAAAACAGAACAGAAAAAGAAAAAAAAGGAGCAGGCCTTCCCCCCCCCCACTGGACCCGTGGCCCATCTGCACCGAACCCCCCCGGCCCAAACTGGGCCGCACCCCCGCACCCCCCGACCCCGGCCCAGCCCACCTCTCCTCCCTCGCCCCCTTCCCTGTTCCCCCGACCGGGTCAGAACAGGGGCGCGCTCCCGCCCGACCCCCTCGCCGGCACCGACGCCGGAGAGGATAAGGGCGCCAGCGGCCCCCGCCTCCTCGGGCCTCTCTCCCACTCACCCCGCTCACTCCCTCGGCCTCTGCGCCTCTCCCCCGCCAGATCCACCTCTCTCTCCCCTTCGATCCCCTCTGCCCACGCGTGCTCGCCGCCGTTCACCGTCGAACTCGCGGCCACCGTGCCCCGATCGCCCCGACGACGTGCCCGAACAACTCCCCGCCGTCGACTACGTCGACTACGCCCTCGGGAACGAGCCGAGCGCCTCTGCACCGGCCTCCCCGAGCTCGTCTTCAACCTACGGCCGCCGTCGTTCGTCGCCGATTCCGGCTACCCCGCGCCCTCCCCGAGCACGCTGCCACTCCCTACAGCACCGCTGTGAGCTCCCGCATCTCCTCCCCCTCTCCGTTAGCTCGCTCGCGCTCCGTAGCTGCTCCCCCACGCGCGCCCGAACGCCACGCCGCGGAGCTCGCCGCCGGCGTGTCTCCGGTGACCAAATGGTCACGGGCGTAGGCCCACTAGCCCGACCGCACCATGCCGCCCCCGCCTAGCTACTTAGTTCGGCCGTTCGCGCGCTCTAACGCAGCTTCCGTCGGGCACCCGTAGCACCTCGCCGCCGGCGAGCTCGTAGCGGTCGTCTCCGGCCGTTTCAGCCCCTCCGACCACCGCCGTTGGACGCGCGACGTCGAGCCGCGTCGAACGCGCCCAGCCCCGCCCCCGCAAACCCACTGTGGGTGAAACCCGCGCCCCTCCCGCGCGCGCCGCCGTGCGTTTTGGTCGCCGGCGTTGCTCCGGCGCCGGCCGCCGACGTGGCAGGCCTGGGGCCACCCCAGTGCCCCTGCCAGTGGCCCCCACGGGCCCCAGTTGACTGGGTTGACCCAGTCAACTGCTGACTGGGCAGGCCCAGTCACTGACATGCGGGCCCCGCCGCAAAAATAAAAGAAAAAGAAAATGTTTTATAAATAAAAATAATTATTTTAACTAATCACTCACTGACATGTGGGGCCCACCCCTCTAATTATACTGTTAGATTAGTTTGAATAGATATTAGAATAACAGAGACTGACATGTGGGTCCCACTGGACCCACCTGTCTGGTTTGACTGGTCAGCCGACCTGTTGACTTGCTGACGTCAGCATGGCCTCATGCTGACGTCATAATTCATTTTTCTTAATATAAATAATTCCAGAAATTCAAATAAACTTTGAAAATTCATATCTTTTAAACCGTAACTCGGATGAAAATGTTTTCTATATGAAAGTTGCTCAGAACGACGAGACGGATCCGGATACGCAGTCCGTTCGTCCACCACACCTCCCTAAACCTATCGAACTAGCAACTTTCCCCCTCCGGTCCGTCTGTCCAAAAACGCGTAACATCGGGAATACCTCCCGGATGTTCCCCCCCTTCACCGATACCACCTGCTGTCGCGTTAGGACACCCCTAGCACCGCTCATTGTCATGTCACGCATCGTCATGCTTATGTTTGCATTGTATTTACTGTTTCTTCCCCCTATTCTCTCCGGTAGACTACGAGACCGACACTGCTGCTGCCCAGTTCGACTACGGAGTCGACGACCCCTCCTACTTGCTAGAGCAACCAGGCAAGCCCCCCCCCTTGATCACCAGATATCGCCTACTCTTCTCTATACTGCTTGCATTAGAGTAGTGTAGCATGTTACTGCTTTCCGATAATCCTATCCTGATGCATAGCCTGTCATTGTTTCTACAATTGTTACCCTTACCTGCTATCCTACTGCTTAGTATAGGATGCTAGTGTTTCATCAGTGGCCCTACACTCTTGTCCGTCTGCCATGCTATACTACTGGGCCGTGATCACTTCGGGAGGTGATCACGGGTATATACTATATACATTATATACATGACACATGTGGTGACTAAAGTCGGGTCGGCTCGTTGAGTACCCGCAAGTGATTCTGATGAGGGGGCTGAAAGGACAGGTGGCTCCACCCCGGTAGAGGTGGGCCTGGGTTCCTGACAGCCCCCGACTGTTACTTTATGGCGGAGCGACAGGGCAGGTTGAGACCGCCTAGGTGAGAGGTGGGCCTGGCCCTGGTCGGCGTTCGCAGATAAACAACACGCTTAACGAGTTCTGGGTATTTGATCTGAGTCTGGCCATTTGGTCTATACGCACTAACCATCTACGTGGGAGTAGTTATGGGTATCCCGACGTCGTGGTATCAGCCGAAGCTCTTTTGACGTCAGCGACTGAGTGGCGCGCGCCGCATTGGACCGTAAGCTCGCGCTTGTATTAAGGGGGCTAGGTCTGCTTCCGGCCGCGTACGCAACGTGCAGGTGTGCATAGGGAGATGGGCCCAGACCCCTGCGCGCATAGGTTTAGACCGGCGTGCTGACCTCTCTGTTGAGCCTAGGTGGGGCTGCGACGTGTTGATCTTACGAGGCCGGGCATGACCCAGAAAAGTGTGTCCGGCCAAATGGGATCGAGCGTGTTGGGTTATGTGGTGCACCCCTGTAGGGAAGTTTATCTATTCGAATAGCCGTGTCCCTCGGTAAAAGGACGACCCGGAGTTGTACCTTGAGCTTATGACAACTAGAACTGGATACTGAATAAAATACACCCTTCCAAGTGCCAGATACAACCCGGTGATCGCTCTCTAACAGGGCGACGAGGAGGGGATCGCCGGGTAGGATTATGCTATGCGATGCTACTTGGAGGACTTCACTCTATTCTCTTCTATATGCTGCAAGATGGAGATGTCCAGAAGCGTAGTCTTCGACAGGACTAGCTATCCCCCTTTTAATTCTGGCATTCTGCAGTTCAGTCCACTGATATGCCCCTTTACACATATACCCATGCATTTGTAGTGTAGCTCCTTGCTTGCGAGTACTTTGGATGAGTACTCACGGTTGCTTCTCTCCCGCTTTCCCCCCTTCCTATCTATCTTATTGTCGCAACCAGATATTGGAGTCCAGGAGCCAGACGCCACCGTCGACGACGACACCTACGACACTGGAGGTGCCTACTACTACGTGCAGGCCGCTGACGACGACCAGGAGTAGTTAGGAGGTCCCAGGCAGGAGGCCTACGCCTCGTTCGATCTGTATCCCTGTTTGTGCTAGCCTTCTTAAGGCAAACTTGTTTACCTTATGTCTGTGCTCAGATATTGTTGCTTCCGCTGACTCGTCTATGATCGAGCAATTGTATTCGAGCCCTCGAGGCCCCTGGCTTGTATTATAATGCTTGTATGACTTATTTATGTTTTAGAGTTGTGTTGTGATATCTTCCCGTGAGTCCCTGATCGTGATCGTACACATTTGCGTGCATGATTAGTGTACGGTCAAATCGGGGGCGTCACAAGTTGGTATCAGAGCCGACTGCCTGTAGGAATCCCAACTATTAGCAAGCATCCGCAACTACTAACGTTCTTTAAGGTAAAACCCAACCATAGCATTATGATATATTGGTCCCCCTTCAATCCCGTATGCATCAATTTCTATGCTAGGTTGAAGCTTCTGTCACTCTTGCCCTCCAATACATAGTCCTATCAACGTACAACTAACCCTATGGTGTGATCCACGTATGCGCTCATATGATGGGCACCAAAGGATAGCAACATAACCACAAGAAAATTAAACCAATCATAGCAATTCACCAATTACCGATAGGACAACGAAAATCTACTCAGACATCATAGGATGGCAACACATCATTGGATAATAATATGAAGCATAAAGCACCATGTTCAAGTAGAGGGTACAGCGGGTTGCGGGAGAGTGGACCGCTGTAGATAGATGGGGGAAGGTGATGGAGATGTTGGTGAAGATGACGGGGGTGTTGCTGTAGATTGCGGTGATGATGATGGCCCCGACGGCGTTCCGGCGCCACCGGGAGAGAGGGGGAGAGAGCCCCCCTCTTCTTCTTCTTCCTTGACCTTCTCCCTAGATGCGAGAAGGGTTTCCCCTCTGGTCCTTGGCTTCCATGGCATGGGAGGGGCGAGAGGCCCTCCGAGATTGGATCTGTCTCTCTGTCTCTCTCTGTTTTTGTGTTCCCTGATTATGCCCTTTCACCGTTTCTTAAATTCCCATAGATCCGTAACTCCGATTGGGCTGAAATTTGGACACGATTTTTATCCGGATATTGGCTTTCTTGCGGCGAAAGAAGGGCACCAACCGCCTTACGGGGTGGCCACGAGGGTCAGGGGGCGCCCCCTACCTCGTGGCCCCCTCGGGCATCGTCTCGCGTTGATTCTTCTTCCCAAAAATCACATATATTCCGAAAAAAATCTCCGTCAGTTTTTATCCCGTTTGGACTCCGTTTGATATGGATTTTCTGCGAAACAAAAAACATGCAACAAACTGGAACTGGCACTGGGCACTGGATCAATATGTTAGTCCCGAAAATGGTATAAAAAGTTGCCAAAAGTATATGAAAGTTGTATAATATTGGCATGGAACAATCAAAAATTATAGATACGACGGAGACGTATCACCAGGTTCCGCCTCGAGATGGCGGCGCTTCGTCCCAAAAGCTTCCTTCTAATTTTCTCCAGGTCAAAACACACCATATAGCCAAAGATGGGCACCGGAGGCCTGCCTGGGGGGCCACAAGGATGGGGGGCGCACCCTCCAACCTTGTGGTTGGCTGGTGGCCCCCCTCTGGTTCTTTCTTCGCCCAATATTTTTTATATATTCCAAAAACATGCTCCGTGAAGTTTCAGGACTTTTGGAGTTGTGCGGAATAGGTCTCTAATATTTGCTCCTTTTCCAGTCCAGAATTCCAGCTGCCGGCATTCTCCCTCTTCATGTAAACCTTATAAAATTAGAGAGAAAAGGCATAACTATTGTGATATAATGTGTAATAACAGCCCATAATGCAATAAATACCAATATAAAAGCATGATGAAAAATGGATGTATCAACTCCCCCAAGCTTAGACCTCGCTTGTCCTCAAGCGAAAGCCGGTACCGATAAATATGTCCACATGTTTAGAGATAGAGGTGTTGATAAGAATAAAAAAATAAGGACATGAGGGCATCATGATTATCTTTAGAACAACAACATATAATGCCATATAATCTTATGCTAAAGTAACAATTCATTCACAAGGTAAAGCATGAATCAGAAACTTTATTGAAAACTAACAAACTATGATCTCGGTCATTGAAGCAGTTGCAATTTATCATAACATCAAAAGAGTCAATATAAGAGCTTTTCAGCAAGTCCACATACCCAACTATCATTTAATCTTTCACAATCGCTAACACTCACGCGATACTTATGGATTCAAAGTTTCAATCGGACACAGAGAAAGATAGGGGCTTATAGTTTCGCCTCCCAACCTTTTACCTCAAGGGTAATGTCAACAATAATACTTTACGAAAACCTACATCCAAGTGGATATATATATCCGGATCTCTCCAACACATAGAGCTTGCCAAAGGAAAAGGTGTAAAAATGAAAGGTGATGATCACCATGACTCTTGTATAAGGGTAGAAGATAAAAGTAAAAGATAGGCCCTTCGCAGAGGGAAGCAGAGGTTGTCATGCGCTTTTATGGTTGGATGCACAAAATCAATGCAAAAGAACGTCACTTTATATTGCCGCTTGTGATAAAGACCATTATTATGCAGTCCATTGCTTTTATTTCTTCCATATCACAAGTTCGTACAAAGCTTATTTTCTTCACACTAATAGATCATGCATATTTAAGGAGCAATTTTTATTGCTTGCACCGATGAAAACTTACTTGAAGGATCTTACTCAATCCATAGGTAGGTATGGTGGACTCTCATGGCAAAACTGGGTTTAGGGATGTTTGGAAGCACAAGTAGTATCTCTACTTGGTGCAAAGAATTTGGCTAGCATGAGAGGGAAAGGCAAGCTCAACATGTGGGATGATCCATGACAATATAACTTCTATTCAGATATAAGAAAACATAACCTATTATGTTGTCTTCCTTGTCCAACATCAACTCTTTAGCATGTAATATTTTAATGAGTGCTGACAATTACAAAAGATGTCCAAGATAGTATATTTATATGTGAAACCTCTCTTTCTTTATTACTTCCTATTAATTGCAACAATGACCAAAACTATGTTTGTCAACTCTCAACAACTTTTATTCATCATACTCTTTATATGTGAGGTCATTACTCTCCATAAGATCAATATATTAACTTTTTATTTCTTTATTTATATTTAATTCCCTCAAGATCATAGCAAAAAAGCAAAGCCCTCAACTCAAAACTACTCTTTATTATAAATCTCACGGACTCGATTACATAGATAGAGATCGAAGCAAAACTCAAAGCTAGATCGTACTAAAAACTTTATTCCACTAGATCAAGATATAACCAAAAGGATCGAACTAAGAAAAACGATAAAGATAAAGATGCGGTGATGATACGATACCGGAACACCTCCCCCAAGCTTGGGAGTTGCCAAGGGGAGTGCCCATACCCATGTATTTATGTCTGTTTCTTTGGAGGTGGTTATGATGGAGTTGTTGATGAAGTAGTGCCCAACATCGAACGTAAGAGATGCTCCAATTTCCTAATAATGCCCTTGAGTGCGGTGATATGCTCTTGCAACAGAATATTTTCACGAGTGAGATACTTGTTTTGCAGACGAACTATTTCAATCATCTTAAAAGCTTCAATTTCAGTAGGAGTAAGATGATTGAGGTAAGGTTGAAGGATGTCTTCTTCTTCTGCTGCCGACACTTGATCCTCCGCAACCTTCTTGATCTTATCACCCTCGTTGATCTTCCCAAGTTCTTCTCTCTACATCCCTATCTTCATTAGCCAAGCCTCGACGCTCGCGTTGTTGGAGGAAGGGGACGACATGATGCCTGGCCTTGAAAACTCTGGCACAAAACAGCTCAAAACAAAAATAGTAGATATTTGCGTGGTACGGTGGTCAAAACCTTCGGGAGATTATATAATAATTTTTTTACCAACCAAAAGAAGTGGCGTGCAAGAAAACAGAGTCCGGAGGGCACACGAGGTGGCCACAAGGACGGGGGCCGCGCCCAGGGGTAGGGCGCGCCCTCCACCCTTGTGGACGCCTCGTATCTCTTTCGGAATACTTTTAATTTTCCTAATTTTTTAAATATTCCAAAAAAGAGAAAATTTATCATTGGAAACGTTTTGGAGTCGGTTTACTTACCGTACCACATACCTATTCCTTTTCAGAGTCTGAAACATTCTGGAAAGTGTCCCTTATGTACTCCTCCGGTGTTACGGTATTAATTATATTGGTCTCAACATTTATGGGAGTACCTGAGGTATAATGCTTTATTCTTTAACCGTTTACCACCTTCGGATTTGTGCCTTCGGCATTGTTATTTTTTATGGCACCGGAACGATAGACCTCCTCGATAATGTATGGACCTTCCCATTTAGAGAGAAGCTTTCCTGCAAAAAATCTTAAACGAGAGTTGTATAGCAAAATATGATCACCTACATTAAACTCACGCTTTTGTATCCTTCTGCCATGCCATCTTTTAACTTTTTCTTTAAACAACTTGGCATTCTCACAGGCTTGGGTTCTCCATTCATCAAGTGAGCTAATGTCAAATAACCTCTTCTCACCGGCAAGTTTAAAATCATAATTGAGCTCCTTAATATCCCAATACGCCTTATTTTCTAGTTCGAGAGGTAAATGACATGCTTTTCCATAAACCATTTTGTATGGAGACATACCCATAGGATTCTTATAAGCAGTTCTATAAGCCCAAAAATTATCATCAAGTTTCTTAGACTAGTTATTTCTAGATCTATTAATAGTCTTTTGCAAAATTAATTTAATCTCTCTATTGCTCAATTCTACTTAACCACTAGACTGAGGATGATATGGAGATGCAATTCTATGGTTAACATCATATTTAGCAAGCATTTTACGGAGAGCACCATGAATAAAGTGTGAACCACCATCAGCCATTAAATATCTAGGGACTCCAAACCTCGGAAAAATAACTTCTTTAAGCATCTTAATATAAGTGTTATGATCATCACTACTAGTTGGAATAGCTTCTACCCACTTAGTAACGTAATCAATAGCAACTAAAATATGTGTATACCCATTAGAGGAAGGAATAGGTCCCATATAATCAAAGCCACAAACATCAAATGGTTCAATAACCAGTGAATAGTTCATAGGCATTTCCTGACGTCTACTAATATTACCAATTCTCTGGGACTCATCACAAGATAAGGCAAACTTACGGGCATCCTTAAAGGGAGTGGGCCAATAGAACCCGGATTGCAATACCTTATGTGCAGTTCTATCTCCAGCGTGGTGCCCTCTGTAGGCCTCGGAGTGGCACTTGCATAGGATCTGTTCATGTTCATGCTCAGGTACACAACGTCTAATAACACCATCTACTCCTTTATAAAGGTGTGGATCATCCCAAAAGTAATGTCTTAAATCATAGAAAAACTTTTTCTTTTGCTGGTATGTGAAACTAGGTCGCATAAATTTAGCAACAATGTAATTAGCATAATCAGCATACCACGGGGTACTACGAGAAGCATTTATGACATTTAATTGTTCATCAGGAAAACTATCATCAATAGGTAGTGGGTCATCATGAACATTTTCTAACCTAGACAAGTTGTCTGCGACGGGGTTCTCGGCTCCCTTTCTATCAATAATATGTAAATCAAATTCTTGTAGCAAGAGAACCCACCTAATAAGTCTTGGTTTAGCATCTTTATTTTCCATAAGATATTTAATAGCAGCATGATCAATGTGAACAGTTACTTTGGAATCTACAATATAAGGTCTGAACTTATCACAAGCAAAAATAACTGCTAAAAATTCTTTTTCAGTGGTAGCATAATTTCTCTGGGCACAGTCTAGAGTTTTACTAGAATACTGAATAACATTCAATTTCTTATCAACTCGTTGTCCTAGTACAGCACCAACAACATAATCACTAGCATCACACATAATTTCAAAGGGTAAATTCCAATCAGGTAGCTGAACAATAGGTGCAGAAATCAAGGCTTTCTTAAGTATTTCAAATGCTTCTACACAATCATCATCAAAAAACAAAAGGAACATCTTTTTGTAAGAGGTTAGTGAGAGGCCTAGAAATTTTAGAGAAGTCTTTAATAAACCTTCTATAGAAACCAGCATGACCGAGGAAACTTCCTATACCTTTGACATCTTTAGGACACGGCATCTTTTCAATAGCATCTACTTTAGCTCTATCAACTTCAATACCTCTTTCAGAAATTTTATGCCCCAAGACAATACCTTCATTAACCATAAAGTGGCATTTCTCCCAATTCATGACAAGATTAGTTTCTTCACATGTCTGCAAAACTCGATCAAGGTTGCCTAAGCAATCATCAAAAGAAGTTCCGTAAATGGAGAAATCATCCATGAAAACCTCAACAATATTTTCACAAAAATCAGAGAATATAGCTGTCATACATCTTTGAAAGGTAGCAGGTGCATTGCATATACCAAAAGGCATACGTCTATAAGCAAAGGTACCGAAAGGGCAAGTAAAAGTGGTTTTCTCTTGGTCCTCTTTTGACACAGGTATTTGAGAGAAACCAGAATAACCATCTAGAAAGCAAAAATGAGTATGTTTGGATAGTCTTTCTAGCATTCAATTTGCAAAAGGTAGAGGGTAATGATCTTTTCTAGTAGCTTTATTCAATTTGCAAAAATAAATTACCATTCTATAACCTGTGACAATTCTTTGTGGGATCAATTCATTCTTATCATTAGGAACAACAGTAATACCTCCTTTCTTAGGGACACAATGAACTGGGCTTACCCATTGACTATCAACAATAGGATAAATTATACCAGCCTCCAGAAGCTTTAGTATTTCATTCCTTACCACTTCTTTCATCTTAGGATTTAACCATCGTTAATGATCAGCAACTGGTTTAGCATCTTTTTCCAATTTTATCTTGTGCTGGCATAGAGTGGGACTAATGCCCTTAAGATCATCAAGAGTATATCCAATAGCGACACGGTGCTTCTTCAGAGTTTTCAATAATTTATTTTCTTCATGCTCTGAATGGTTAGCACTAATAATAACAGGATATATCTTCATTTCATCAAGTTAAGCATATTTCAGAGTATCAGGTAATTGTTTAAGCTCAAACACGGGATCACCCTTAGGTGGAGGAGGATCCCCAAGGATTTCAACAGGCAAATTGTGTTTCAAAATAGGTCCCTGATTAAAGAATACTTCATCTATTTCCCTTCTTTCATTCATAAACATATCATTTTCATGGTCTAGCAAATATCGTTCTAATGGATCAGCAGGAGGCACGACAATAGAAGCAAGACCAATAATTTCATCTTTACTAGGCAATTCTTTATCATGAGGTTGTCTACGAAATTTAGAGAAATTAAAATCATGAGACATATCTCCTAAACCAACAGTAACAATATCTTTCTCGCAGTCTATCTTAGCATTAACGGTATTCAAGAAAGGTCTACCAAATATAATGGGACAGAAACTATCTTGTGGGGAACCAAGAACAAGAAAATCAGCAGGATATTTTATCTCCCCGCATAAGACTTCAACATCTCTAACAATTCCAATTGGTGATATAGTATCTCTATTAGCGAGCTTAATAGTAACATCAATATCTTCTATCTCAGCAGGTGCAATATCATTCATAATTTCTTTATATAAGGTATAAGGAATTGCACTCACACTAGCACCCACATCATATAAGCCATGATAACAATGATCTCCTATTTTAACAGATACCACGGGCATGCCCACAACAAGTCTATGTTTATCTTTAGTATCAGGTTTAGCAATTCTAGCAGCTTCATCACAGAGATAAATAACACGGTCATCAACATTATCAGCCAAGAGATCTTTAACCATAGCAATACTAGGTTCGACTTTAATTTTCTCAGAGAGTTTGGGTGTTCTAATATTACTTTTGTTGACCACAGTTGAAGCTTTACTATGTTTCTTTATTCTAACAGGGAATGGTGGTTTCTCAATATAAGCGGTAGGAACAATAGGGTCAACATTATAAGTAATAGTTTCTTATTCAACTTTAACAGGCTCAACTACTTTAATTTCAATGGGGGATGATATTTAAACCACTTCTACTTAGGGAGATTAACATGAGTAGCAAAAGATTCACAAAAAGAAGCTACTATCTCAGAGTCAAGTCCATATTTGGTGCTAAAATCACGAAAAGCATCGGTATCCATAAAAGATTTAACACAATCAAACTTAAGGTTTATACCTGACTCTTTACCTTCGTCAAGTTCCCAATCTTCGGCGTTGCGTTTAATTATTTACAATAAATCCCATTTGAATTCAGTATCCTTCTTCATATAGGAACCAGTACAAGAAGTATCGAGATGCACTGGTATAGCGAGGTGCTATACAAACGGTTTTTAACCCCTTTCCGCGACGGCATTTGGAACCATCGCCAAGTGAGTGTGGGCGATACGGGGGTCCTTCCCACATGACCCAGAAACCGTTGAGGATAGGGTGCCTTGATGCATATAGTTGTCCCTATATGACCATTTCTGATATCTCGAATATCCCAAACGCTTCATCCTTGCTGCTCGTTTGTGCTCTCATTGCCATCGCAGTCGGAGTTTTGTGGTTTTACCTAAAACCAGGCAGATTCCAGGCACGAGAGTTTTCCAGGCACGTACCAAACTGGCTCTACGTTTATGATGCCTAGCACATCACAAACAGTTCATGATTATAAACCGTGTACGATAGGTAGACAATCACACACATTTAGTTTTCCCGCACCATATGTGATAGTCTCTGACATCACACACGCTTTGCAAATGGCAACTGTGTGCATTGTGACACACGTTTCCTCTGCGTGAACCATGTCGGATTATGATGTATATCGCACACGTTGTGCTTTATTAACCATGTGCGCCGTAATGACCTGCACGCTGTAATTTTGCCCTAATTTAATTGCGGCTATTTAAAATTGTACCTAATTTAAACTTGAAAGTAGGCTATAGCTTTATTCATATCCATTAGGTTGAAACAAGCAATGCATTATTCGATTCATAGGTACATTTGTTTAAGAATTACATAAGCACCAAATAAAGAATGATGAACCAGGGTTCTATACTTGTACTATTACAGATGGAAAAGAAAGAGGCGACAGACATTTTGGCTGCTGAACAAGGTGAAGCGGAATGGCCCTATTGTGCTCTCCTGGATGCAGAAGGCACGCACGACTCTAGTCCAACCCCTTGTGATGGCCGACCGCCAATCATGTAGTTTGAGAGGTAATCTTGAGTAAATTGCTTCAGGATCCACTACAAAGGAAAAAAGATTCAGACATTGTCATCTAACACAACTCATTACGGGCAGTAAAAAGAAGGCTACATGGTTCTTACTTACCATCCTGCAGTTCACTGTTGTCTTGCATAAAGTGTAAACAAATAGTTCGATTGACATATTTTGACCCATTTTAATAACAATCTTTATCAGTTTCCTCACTTGATGCTGGTTCATGAATATCTCATTGCCCCATACGCAGAAAGGGTCAAAGTGTGGATCTTTGGCAATGACATATGTACCTAAAAGCACCAAGTTAATATTAGAAGCTGAACAACAATTGCAAAATGATGTAGTACAACACTCCCTCCATCCCATTATATAAGATTTTATTACATGTATATCTAGACATCATCAGAACATTAAGTTAACACTCTTCCTTGTTGCTATGTAGCCTGGGATTGCATATTTAGTCGTTCAGTCCAATGCATGTTGCTATGTAGCTTCAGTGTGCAGGCTTAAGCACGCTAGTTAAGCAAAACAAGAAGTGGAAAGGTGTGTTAACTACATCAGGCATAACATTTAAAAACAAGCAAATAGTCATTCAAACTGGTATTGTGCAGGTCTAAAGTACACTAGTTATTGTTAAAAAAAGAAAAGGCATGTTAACTGCAATATCCTTAATAGCAACCAAATATCGTAATTCATAGTGGTATTGTTGAAACTGTTATTGTTGAAATTGAACTGCACGGAAAATAGTTGCACATATAGAGCATCATATTCTGAAGAACTGAAATAAACAAGTCATAAGGCCATCTCTGGCCGATCCTTTAAAAGTTAAAGGACTAAAACCCTTAGTGGATATTGATACGTCTCCAACGTATCTACTTTTCCAAACACTTTTGCCCTTGTTTTGGACTCTAACTTGCATAATTTGAATGGAACTAACCCGGACTGATGCTGTTTTCAGCAGAACTACCATGGTGTTATTTTTGTACAGAAATATAAGTTCTCGGAATGATCTGAAACTTCACGGAGAATATTTTTGGAATTAATAAAAAATACTGGCGAAAGAATCAGCACCAGGGGGCGCACACCCTGTCCACGGGGGTGCAGGGCGCACCCACCCCCCTGGGGCACACCCCCTGCCTCATGGGCCCCCTGAGACTCCACTGACCTCAACTCCAATTCCATATATTCACGTTCAGGGAGAAAAAATCATAGAGAAGGATTCATCATGTTTTACGATTCGGAGCCGCCGCCAAGCCCTAATCTTCCTCGGGAGGGCTGATCTGGAGTCTGTTCAGGGCTCCGGAGAGGGGAATCTATCGCCATCGTCATCATCAACCATCCTCCATCACCAATTTCATGATGCTCACCGCCGTGCGTGAGTAATCTCATCGTAGGCTTGCTGGACGGTGATGGGTTGGATGAGATTTACCCTGTAATCGAGTTAGTTTTGTTAGGGTTTGATCCCTAGTATCCATTATGTTCTAAGATTGATGTTGCTATGACTTTGCTATGCTTAATGCTTGTCACTAGGGCCCGAGTGCCATGATTTCAGATCTGAACCTATTATGTTTTCATGAATATATGTGAGTTCTTGATCCTATCTTGCAAGTCAATAGTCACCTACTATGTGTTATGATCCGGCAACCCCGAAGTGACAATAATCGGGACCACTCCCGGTGATGACCGTAGTTTGAGAGTCCATGTATTCACTAAGTGTTAATGCTTTGGTCCAGTACTCTATTAAATGGAGGCCTTAATATCCCTTAGTTTCCAATAGGACCCCGCTGCCACGGGAGGGTAGGACAAAAGATTTCATGCAAGTTCTTTTCCATAAGCATGTATGACTATATTCGGAATACATGCCTACATTACATTGATGAACTGGAGCTAGTTCTGCGTCACCCTATGTTATAACTGTTGCATGAGGAATCGCATCCGACATAATTATCCATCATTGATCCATTGCCTACGAGATTTTCACATATTGATCTTTGCTTAGTTACTTTTCTGTTGCCACGGTTACGATTACTACAAAGCTGCTACTGTTACTTTTGCCACCGTTACCGTTACTTCCATACTACTTTGCTACTAAATACTTTGCCGCAAATATTAAGTCTTCCAGGTGTGGTTGAATTGACAACTCAGCTTCTAATACTTGAGAATATTCTTTGACTCCCCTTGTGTCGAATCAATAAATTTGGGTTGAATACTCTACCCTCGAAAACTGTTGCGATCCCCTATACTTGTGGGTTATCAGATATATATATACTCCAACAATTTTCGGCCTTTTCTAGTCGATCCCCTAAACTTAACATTGTAAACTTCAATTTGATCAAGTTCAAAGCAGGTTCAACCGAAAGTAGCATGCATTCAAACATAAACGTAGATAGTTTTGCATAACCAAACATAAAACATAAATTTAAACTACTTTTGGTCAAAGTAGAGGTCGAGCCAATCCTTCCTCGTCATGTACGGTGTGCCGCGAGCCAGGTCCGGGCTGGTGCCGTCGTCGGGGTCGTTGGGGAAGGCACTCCTCCACTCGTCGATGTCGATCTCCTCGTCTTTGGGGCCCACCTCGATGCCCTCCGCACCGCCGTCCTTGCCGCCTTCGACCTAGACATTGGAGGAGAGCGCGATAAACTCGCCGCCCTCCGTGCCGCTGTCCTCGCCGCCTTCGACCTCGTCATCAGAGGAGAGCGCGACAACCTCGTCGCCCTCCGCGCCGGCAAAGATCACCCGCTCCGCCTCCACGAGCTCCGGAGGCTGCTGGCGGAGCTCTTGCATGTAGGCCTTGTCGGCGGCCTCGGCCTCGAGGCGCTCCCACACCTCGCGGTCCTCCCGCGCCATAGCCGAGCTCACCACCCCTGGCTCCGGCAGAACAAGGTCGACCAGACGTGTGCCAAAGGGGAAATTGAGCCTATCCGCCGCGCCGTGGTAGCGGACCTGCCAGCGATCGTACTCCATGGCCGCGAGCTCGCCGTGTGGAAGCTACCGACCCACCAGTGGGTGTGGGTCTCCCAATCTGTAATCTCGGCAACCCACGTACCCCACCGCTGCTGCCGGACCCTGAGGTAGGACCTCGTCGGCTACCGGGTCCAAGGGAGGACGGGGAAGTCCTTGAACTGGCATAGGGGCACAGCGGCAGGCGGATCAGGGGACTGACGACGGCAGATCGAGCCCATGAAGGACGACGGGGACACCTCGGTGGCCACCTCGCCAACATCGAGCGAAAAGGCCGCGATAAACCTCTTTTTGGCCATTGGCTCCTCAAGCTCCCCGGCACACAGGCAGAGGTTGAGGATGGAGGCAGCGGCGATGGCGGCGACCTACCAATGGTTTCGGGGGTGGTGTGTGTGTCGGTGTGAGCGGAGGATTTGGGGAGTGTGTGGTGTGTGTGTGGAGGGGGCAAGGTGGTGTTTGAGAAAATACTGCGTCAACTGAAAATTTTACTAGGCGGGAGTAACAAGGCGGGGCTACTGAAAATTTGGATCAAGGGCAAGCAGATATTTTTGAGATTCCGAGGGATGCACAGGTGGGAGTAAAATGCTGGGGCTACTGAAAATTTGAATCAAGGGACTGAAGCAGAGCGGGAGTAACAGACATCGCACACGGTCTGCACATACTAATCGTGTGCTATCAAACATTAAAACCTCCAGGCGGTAGATATTTTCGAGATTATGAGGCAGTAATATTTGTTTGAGTGTCTTCATGAACCTCATCATTATCTTTTTCATTATTAGAAGGTGACTGTTCATTACAAGACCGAGTTTCAGCATCAGAGATAGAAATTTCATTATCATTGTCAGGAGTTTTTTATACTTCAGGTTCACTAGAGGCATGCAAAGCCCTATCATTTTTCTTCTTCTTTTTCTTTTTAGAAGGACTACCGGCATTAGTGTTAACTCTTTGAGAGTCTTGTTCAATTATTTTTGGGTGTCCCTCAGGATAAAGTGGTTCTTGAGTCATTTTGCCTCCTCTAGTCATTACTCTAACAGCATGATCATTGATATTATTATTCATTTCATCTAGCAACTCTCTTTGAGATTTAGCAACTTGTTCTAACTGGGTTTGAACCATAGAAGCATGCTTTCCCACACCTCTAACATCATTTGAGATTCTAAATAACAAGTCACTCAAGCGAGCAATCATATCAGAATTATATTTCAATTGTTTCATAACATTTGCATTGAAGTGATCTTGCTTTTGGATGTAATTTTCAAACTCATAAAGGCATTGGCTAGGGTGCATATTGTGAGGATTATCATTATCATTGAATTTCATTAGAGAATTTACCTCTACCACTTTAGGTGGTGGTGGTGTATCAAGCCCATGTATTTCTTCAATAGGGGTAAATTTTTTACATCCTCAGCTTTAATACCTTTTTCCTTCATAGATTTCTTTGCCTCTTGCATATCTTCAGGACTGAGATATAATATACCCCTCTTCTTCGGAGTGGGTTTAGGCGGTGCTTCAGGAAGAGTCCAATCATCATAATTTTTCAATATGTTATTCAATAATTCTTCAGCTTGCCCAATAGTTCGTTCCCTGAAAACACAACCAGCACAACTATCTAGGAAATCCCTAGAAGCATCGGTTAGTCCATTATAGAAGATATCAAGTATTTCATTTTTCTTGAGAGGATGATCAGACAAAGCATTAAGCAATTGGCAAAACCTCCCCCAAGCTTGTGGGAGACTCTCTTCTTCAATTTGCACAAAGTTAAGTATTTCCTGTAAGGCAGCCTGTTTCTTATGAGCAGGGAAATATTTTTCAGAGAAGTAATAAATCAAATCCTGGGGACTACGCACACAACCTGGAGCATGAGTATTGTACCAAGCTTTAGCATCACCCTTTAATGAGAATGGGAATAATTTGAGAATATAGTATTAGCGAGTTTTCTCATCATGAGTAAAAAGGGTGGCTATGTCATTCAACTTAGTAAGATGTGCCACAACAGTTTCAGTTTCATATCCATGGAAAGGATCAGATTGAACCAAAGTAATTAACTCTGGGTCGACAGAGAATTCATAATCCTTATCATCAATAAAGATAGGTGAGGTAGAAAACTTCATTCATAACATAACCTTCCGGTACTTTTAGCAATTCATATCTAGGAGGGCTAGTTCTAGTAGGTGTTTCAAGATTTTTAGTTTCAAGCTCGTCATCAATTTCAACAATATCATGATGTCTCACTCAGGCAATTTGTTCATCAAGAAAGTCAACTAGTGGCACATCATCATCATCATCAAGCAAGGTACTAGCATCATCATAAGTATCATTCATAGGAGAAGTAGCATCATCAACAACTTGCGACATGTCATGATTAATAGCATGTGGTGGTGTTGCAAGTTTACTTATAACAGAAGGTGAATCTAATGCAGAGCTAGATGGCAGTTCCTTACCTCCCCTCGTCTTAGAGGGATAAATCTTAGTCTTAGCATCCTTCAGATTCTTCATAGTGGTAAATTGATAATAATCCCAAGTGACTCAACAAATATAGCTATGCTCCCCGGCAACGGCGCCAAAAAAGGTCTTGATAACCCACAAGTACAGGGGATCGCAACAGTTTTCGAGAGTAGAGTATTCAACCCAAATTTATAGATTCAACACAAGACGAGCCAAAGAATATTCTAAGTATTAGCAGCTGAGTTGTAAATTCAACCACACCTGGAGATTAATTATCTGTAGCAAAGTGATCAATAGTAAAGTAATATGATAGTTTTGATAATAGTAGCAGCAGCAATGGTAACGGTAACAGTGATAGCAGTAGTTTTGTAACAAGTGCAACAGTAATGATAGCAGTGGTAACTTGGCAAGAACAATATAATAGAAATTCGTAGGCATTGGACCGGTAATTTGTTGGATGATATTCATCATGTGACAGTCATAACCTAGGGCAATACGACACTAGCTCTAGTTCATAAATATAATGTAGGCATGTATTCCGTAAATAGTCATACGTGCTTATGGAAAGAACTTGCATGGCATCTTTTGTCCTACCCTCCCGTGGAAGCGGGGTCCAATTGGAAACTAAGGGATATTATGGCCTCCTTTTAATAGAGAACCAGAACAAGGCATTAACACACGGTGAATACATGAACTCCTCAAACTACGGTCATCACCAGGAGTGGTCCCAACTATTGTCACTCCGGGGTTGCCGGATCATAACACGTAGTAGGTGACTATAACTTGCAAGATCAGATCTAGAACATGGATATAATGGTGATAACATAAATGGTTCAGATCTGAAATCAGGGCACCCGGGCCCAAAGTGACAAGCATTAAGCATGCAAAGTCATAGCAACATCAATCTCAGAACATAGTGGATACTAGGGATCAGGCCCTAACAAAACTAACTAGATTACATGATGAATCCCATCAAACTCCTGACCGACCATCGAGCCTATGAAGGAATTACTAACTCCCGGTGGGGAGCATCATGGAATTGGCGATGGAGAAGGGTTGGTGATGACGAAGATCGAAGATCCCCCTCTCCGGAGCCCCAAACAGACTCTAGATCTGGCCTCCCGATGAAGAACAGGAGGTGACGACGGCTCCGTCTCGTGGAACGCAATAATTCTTTCTCCCTGATTTTTTCTAGAAAAATGTGATTTTATAGCGTCGTTTTCAGGGTCTGCGGGGCCACCAGGTGGGGACAACCCACCTGGGCGCGCCTGGAGGGGAGCGCGCCCTGGTGGGTTGTGCCCACCCACGTGCCCCCCTCCGGTGGTTCTTGGCTCCAGAAATTCTCATATATTGCGTAAAAAATCCTCGCAAAGTTTTGTTCCATTCCGAGAACTTTTATTTCTGCACAAAAACAACACCATGGTAGTTCTACTGAAAACAGCGTCAGTCCGGGGTTAGTTTCATTCAAATCATGCAAATTAGAGTCCAAAACAAGAGGAAAAGCATTAGGAAAAGTAGATACATTGGAGACGTATTAGTGAGTAGTTAATTTTGTTCTTGAGGTCACGGGAGAAATCATGTTGCAAGTAATCATGTGAACTTGATATGTGTTTGATATTTTGATAGTATGTATGGTGTGATTCCCTTAGTGGTGTCATGCGAACGTAGACTACATGACACTTCACCATATTTGGGCCTAAGGGAATGCATTGTGGAGTAGTTATTAGATGATGGCTTGCGAGAGTGACAGAAGCTTAAACCCTAATTTATGCGCTATTCCGTAAGGGACCGATTGGGTCCAAAAGTTTAATGCTATGGTTAGAATTTATTCTTAATACTTTTCTCATAGTTGCGGATGCTTGCGAGGGGGTTAATCATAAGTAGGAGGTTTGTTCAAGTAAGAACAGCACCTAAGCACCGGTCCACCCACATATCAAATTATCAAAGTAGTGACACAAATCAAACCAACATGATGAAAGTGACTAGATGAAATTCACGTGTACCCTCAAGAACGCTTTGCTTATCATAAGAGACCGTTTCAGTTGTCCTTTTCCTCAAAAGGATTGGGCTACCTTGCTGCACTTTTGTTACTACTGTCGTTACTTGCTCGTTACAAATTATCTTGCTATCAAACTACTCGTTTCTTATAATTTCAGTGCTTGCAGGGAATACCCTTCTGAAAACCACTTGTCATTTCCTTCTGCTCCCCGTTGGGTTCGACACTCTTACTTATCGAAAGGACTATGATTGATCCCCCATACTTGTGGATCATCACTATGCTTCCCTCATGTGTTGCTTTGGTTCAGTTCATTGACAGCATGGTGTCGCTTTCTACAAGGTTCTGACAATCGCTCAGCTCAGGCCGTCGATGATCTACTAACTGTTCCTTGGGCTTCACCATAGTCAAGAATAGTGATACATCACGTATGCAAGAGGGTGATGAATATGGATGATCTTCTAGGGGTTCATGCATATTAGACAAAGTTTAGTGTGGGGGGACGAGATTTTTAATTAAGTCTCTTCTTTCACACACCCCAAAAGTTAATCTAGCAACAAGGATTATCACTTTATGGTGTGCATGTAGGTAGCTAGGTTTATCCGAAAACCCTAGAAGCCACATAACTAAAATTTGCCAAACCGATTAGAGGACGTCTAACTTGGTTTTGCAGGGTTTGCATATGATGTGATATACCCTTCATCAAGATAATGATTTTATGTATGAGATGGTTATATGTTGTAATATTAAGTGGCATGTGCGTCACGGCATGATGGTTGGAGCCACGAGATTGCCACCTTAATATAAATATTGTAGAGATAGGTTACACGTGACGGTGGCAAGACGTACACGGAGTACCCCGACGAGGAGAAGGTGTACCAAGGCACGGGACGAGGAGCTAGAATTTCGTGCCATGGCGGAATTTCAGATTTTAGTGGCAGGACAACGTTTTCTCAAACGGTCGCCACGGCAACGTTTTCTGAGATTGCCGCCATGGCAACATTTTTGAAACGGTTGCCATGACAACGAAATATTGGTTGTCACGCCGCTTCAACTGAAGATTGAAGACGATCATGGAGAACTCCCGTCGCCCAGGGATATACCATGTCATGCTATTATGAATTGCCTGATGTGTTTATCCCTTTGTTGTTTGCACCCTTTGATTGTGCAGTAGTTAACTATTAGGGTGATCTCTTACAGTAAATATCAAGTTAAAAGGTGATCTTCCCAGTGTTGCAACTGTCTATAACATGTAGCGTTTTGGAGTGCATCATGTCCACATGAGTACAAACGGTATGTGAGGTGTAAGACGGGGATGATCAGACCATGTATGCAGATAGCACTCAGTTGTCTTGAAGTTCTAGCCGAACCGTTCGAACTCGGAGCACAAAGCATCAAAAGGTGAACAAGAGTCATATGGAGATATGATCGGCAAAAAATTGCCCACCGGTCAAAATTCTCGTCATCAGTGATGTCCACATCTATGACTGAGAACTAGACTTGGATCTTGAATCACTCACTATTAATTATGAGAGATATTGATTTGAGTGGGAGCGCACTTTAAATTAAAATTTTGTTTTAATTCACTAGTGCAATATTAATTATGAATTATGTCTAAAAGTGAATCTTGTGATTGCTGTTGTAGATCAATGGCTTGAAATAGTTTCAATTTGGCACCACTGTTTGAGAAAGAGAAGTTAGCTAAGAATGGTGGAAACTATGAGCATTGGATCCACACTCTAAGATGTGTTCTCAGGAGTGTGAAGAAAGAATATGTGCTGGATCAGCCACTTGGTTCCTACCCGACGCCTGGAGCATCGCAAGATGTCATCAACGTGTTTTTATCTCGCAAGAACGATTTCAGTACTATCGAAATTGTTGAGACACTAGAAGTTCTGTATCACAAAGAACCAGTTGAAGTTCATGAGATGACTAAAGCAATGGTAGAGTGCGAGATAACTTAAGGTGTTAAGCAAGGTGCCAAGCTTGCAGACTATTATGATATTATAACTGCAATGGGAATTGATTTTTCCAGGACACCAGAGAATGACTTACTCCTCACTTCGCTTTATGAAGCAATGCTCAAAACCCTGAGATTGGATTGCAGAACCAACAAAAGTTATTGGTGAACAAAACAGAAAGTTTCAAGAAGAAACGCAAAACCAAAAATTACAAGGGTGGAGCATCTCATGAGACTTCATGGTTCTATCACAAAGAGATAGGACACTGGAAAAGAAATTGCTTGAAGTATCTGGCAGATAAGAAGAACTCGTCTTCTGGTAAAGGTATAAAAGTTATACAAGTTAATGTTATGGATATTCTACTTGTTGAAAACTCCAAGTCATGGGTATTTGATACCGGATCTGTTGCTCACATTTGCAACACGATGCAGGGATTCAGAAAATCCACATGCTAAGTAGAAATGAAGTTGTGACGCGAGTCGGGAATGGTGACGGAATTGCCGCTCTAGCCGTCAGTGTCATGTCTTTAAGTTTACCTTCAGGATATGTTTTAGAACTAAATAATTGTTATTTTGTTCCAAATTTATGTAAAAACATTATCTCTGGATCATGTTTGATAAGTGAAGGGTATTCTTATAAATCAAAAACAATGGTTGTTCAATATATTATAAGGATATGGTTTATGGATTTGCACCTATTGTAGGTGGTTTATTCATAATGGATCTTGAACGTGAAAAAGATGTCTTTAACGTTAATGCTAAACGTCTTAAGAAGACTGATAATACCACTTACATGTGGCACTGTCGTCTTGGTCATATCGGAAATGAACACATGCAAAAAACTTCATAAAGATGGAGTATTAACATCATTTGATTTTGAATCATTTGATACATGTGAAGCTTGTCTGATGGGTAAAATGACCAAAATGTCGTTCACAGGTCATCTTGAACGAGCGCAAGAATTATTGGACATAATACATAGTGATGTATGTGGTCCAATGAGTATTCCGGCGCACGGTGGATATGTCTACTTCATAACCTTCACTGATGATTTGAGTAGATATGGTTATATCTACTTGATGAAACACAAGTCTAAAACATTTGAAAATTTCAAAGAATTTCAGAACAAAGTTGAGAATCATCGTGGAAAAAAGATAAAATTTCTACGATTAGATCATGGAGGAGAATGTGTAAGTCATGAGTTTAGCAAACATCTAAGTGATTGTGGAATTGTTTCACAACTTACTCCTCCGAGAACTCCACAGAGAAATGGAGTGTCGGAAAGATGTAACCGAACTTTGTTGGACATGGTGAGGTCAATGGTGTCTCTTACCGATCTGCCTTTATCATTCTGGGGATATGCACTTAAAACAACAACATATACACTAAACAGAGCACCGTCTAAGTCTGTTGAGACGACACCATATGAGTTATGGAATGGGAAGAAATCCAATTTGTCACATCTCAAGATTTGGGGCTGTGAAACTTATGTAAAACGTTTACAAGCGAATAAGCTCGATCCCAAAGCAGACAAATGTTACTTTGTAGGTTATCCCAAAGAAACAATTGGGTATTCCTTCTACCAAAAGCCCCAAGACAAAGTGTTTGTCGCAAAGAATGGACACTTTCTTGCGAAAGAGTTTCTCGCTAAAGAAGTAAGTGGGAGGACAGTACAGCTTGACGATATTACTGAATCTTCAGAAGTTGCGAGGACTAACGAAATAGAATCTGTTCCAGAAGTTGTCCACACAACTGAACTAGAAGTTACTACACCAGTTGTAAAAACACTGATTAAAACTATAACTAAACCGCGTAGGTCAGGCAGAGTTGTTGTACCTCCTGAATGGTTTCACAATGAAATATTCATCTTAGAAGAAGATGAACCTGCATACTACAAAGAAGCGATGGTGGCTCCCAGCTCAAAAGAATGGCATAAAGCCATGCAATCCGAAATGGAGTCCATGTACGTGAATCAAGTTCGGAACTTGGTTGATCCTCCTGAGGGTGTGAAACCCATACAGTGCAAATGGATCTTCAAAAGAAAACCAGATGCAGATGGTAATCCTACCATCTTTAAAGCAAGGCTAGTAGCGAAAGGGTTTTGGCAAATTGAGGGAGTTGATTATGACAAAACTTTCTCTCCAGTAGCAATGCTAAAGTTTGTACGAATTATGATGGCAATTGCTACATATTTCGATCATGAGATATGGTAGATCGATGTCAAAACTGCTTTCCTAAATGGGTTTATGAAAGAGGATTTATACATGATACAACTAGAAGGTTTTGTCAATCCTAAGGATGCTGGAAAGGTGTGCAAGCTTCAAAAATCAATCTATGGTTTGAAGCAAGCATCAAGGAGCTGGAATCAACGTTTTGATGAAGTGGTAAAATGTAACATCCCAAATTTTCAATTTCGAATGTTATACATAGGTCATTCATGCATATCATATTTATTGCATTTCATTTTGCGATCCTCGAAATTCTAAGAAACTCAAGGACCCACGGAGAGAGTTGGGGATTTCACGTTTTTCATATTTGACTTTTATCAAATATCGAAACAAGGATCACTTCGGTTTTAATTATTTTTCTCTCCGAAAATATTTCATATTAAAATATAAGAGAGGAGATAATATGACTTCTCCAAAATAAAGGGAATATTGGAGGAAAAATATTAAAATCAAATAAATAATTCTTTTGGTCTTTTATTGCTATTTTATTTGAATTAGGAAAAATATGCGTTTTCCAAAATTGCATTAGAGGCCCAAATAAATGTTCACTTTGTCCGCAATATATTAGAGGACCGTGAAAATTTATTTCAGGATTTTTGGACTCTGTTTAGTATTTTTTTTATGTGTTGTTCCGCGTCAGGATATTTTAAAAAAAGTGCACCGACCTAACGGGCCGTAACCGACCCGGACTCCAGCCGGGGGCAGGCTTTATAAGCCGGCCACCCCCAGGCCCCAGCCCACCAAGCCGCCAGCCCGCGCCCCCGAACCCTAACCCTAGCCGCCACGCCGCCGCCCGACGCCGCCGCCTCCCCGTCGCGCCGCCGCCGTCGACCGCCCGCCTGCCGGAGCCGCCGCCCGACGCCGATCCCGCCGCCCAACGGAGCCCCTCGACGCCGCCCCGCCCTGCCGGAGGTAGCCGACGCCGCCGCCGCCGTTCGTCATTTTTTTTGGGTTAACCGTTCGGTTTTTTAGAAACCCTAGATCTATTTTTTTAATAGATCGGTTCGGTTTTTCGGTTTAGTTATTTAGCGGACGTTCGTCCGTACATTCGTTTTAACGAACATCGTTCGTCAGTTAGCCGCAGACAGCGAACAATTTCTGCCCTAATCTTCGTTTTAGTTTATCTTTCCGCTCGTTTATCCAAATCAGGTGAAACAAGTGCCTAGGTCTTCATCTCGAAGCCCTCTTTCTGTTTAACCAATTTGAACAAGATTTTGGTACTGTAAAATTTGACTTTAGTCCAGATTAGTAAACGGATCTTGTTTCTTTCGTAGTTTGAGTTTTGTTGCTACGTTTGATTTGATTCTTGTTGCAAACCGGAGTTCTTCAGTTGAACTTTCTGGTTAGATCTTCTTATTTGAGTTTTACCCATGCATCTTTGTTTGAGTGCTTATGTATGCTATTGTTTGTTTGCGATAGAATTCCCGGAGTGCGAAGCGTGCTACTACGAGTCTCTAGGTTTTGCGGATCGTCAGGAAGGCAAGTAACACATTGATCATACCCCCTTTATTACCCAGTTTTTATGCATTAGTTTCAACCCTCACACATTGCATGAGTAGGATCCCTTAACATGTGGGTCTGGGAAGTAGATGATGAGGTAGAACCTATTGCCCTTTTATTGTCAAACCCTGGGAGTTACTTCTACGTTATGCTATTATTGCCATGCTATGCTCGTAGACGTGGTTTGGGTTTGAGAGTATCCATGACAGATGTGAGTTTGTTAATTAATGGTTCAACTAAGGTGGCAACTTTAATACACATCTGGGTGGATTGCTTGTGGGAACCTGGAGAATCCAGTATTGTCCTAGGATATCCCGGAGTACCGTGTGATCATCCTACGGTCCGCCACCCAGGCTCAAAGGGATCATAAGATTATTCATGCTAGAAACTTCCGTGTGCAGCCACAAGCCATTATGGGCTCTGGCATAGTTGAGTATGTTGCGTGGCCTCTTTCAGTAGTAGGCTAGCAGATGTAGAGGGAAAGTAGGTGTAACTGTCTACCCAGAGTAAAGAGTTAATGCTTCTGAAAGACTGTGTCTCGGTCATCCGTTTCTCAAACACTTTGTAGTGCGAGAAATCAAACGGAGGAGATCGAGTCTTGTGGGGAAAAGTGCGCAAACCTCTGCAGAGTGTATAAACTAATCATGGTTAGCCGTGTCCCCAGTTATGGACATCTTGAGTATCTGGTTCTTGGATTATCATATGGATCTCATCACTCTAAATTAATTTGTTGGATGTTAATGACTACTTTAATTGGGATTGAGTTGGAGGAACCTTCTCAATGATGTTTCAACCACCATGGTAGTTAAATAAAAATATATTCCTTTGTTGTAGGGAAAATTGGCTTTTCAAAAAAACATTCTAACCATAGAGCCTCCACCAGCCATATATGCATGTAGTGATAGCATTTATCTGTGCATTGCTCTATTGTGTTATTTTGCCAGCATATTCCATGTGCTGACCCGTTTTTGGGCTGCAACATATTATGTTGCAGACTTTTCAGGCGATGAGTAAGGTGCCATAGGTCGTTTGTCATGCACTCAGCTATGCTGTTGGAGTTGATGGACTCACTTTATCTTCCAAGCCTTCCGTTGTTATCTTATTTAGATGGCCTTAAGCCATATTTATTGTAATAGGTTCTCTTTTGAGACATTCGATGTAATAAGTGTGTGATTGCTACTCTGTTGTAAATCCTTCGAGTACTGTGTGTGTCAGCATTACCGATCCAGGAATGACACTGAACACAGAGATTTGATCGTCTGAGGTCGGATCACTACAAGATGGTATTAGAGCACATGCTGAATGTAGGACACGACCACTAAGATGAGCCATAAGTCACTCTTCTCTACTCATTTCTGACTCCTCTCCATTTTCTACTCTTTAGGATGGCGGACTCGAGGAACAAGTTTGCACAACCGGATGAAGACACACCATTTGGACGACACTTGAAGGAAGTCACTACGTACTTGAACATCGGAATACCAAGCTTCACTGGAACCTACACCGCCACTTTACCAGAAGAGGAGCGTTGGATGATTCGAGTTCAAGTTCCAGGAAGGACATTCACGCCAGTCACTGAGCCCATAGAGTTTTCCTTTGATGCACCCACCTGGAGTCTAGGCAAGAGCATGGCAGCCCAGATTGCTATGGGACGAATTGGAGAACTCTACAAACAGGAGCTGAAGGACACTATCTATCAGATATGTGGGCGCCGAAATGAGCAATGGGAGATAGTCAGCACCAGGAGGGACAGGTCCATTGCAGCTTTCATCTAGGAGTTAAACCAACACATTCGACGCTAGGAGAACCAGATGTGCGCAGGCATGATAGATTTGAAGAAGGCGATGACCAGGATCACAGAGCTAGAAGAGGAACTCAAGTCTACACGCGATGGATATGAGGAGGAAATGACTATACTCTTGGAGAAGAATGACGACCTGACAAGGAAGCTAGGAGTTTTCATGGGAGACCCCGCACCAGGAGGAGAAGACGATGAACCCAAGGAAATTTTTTCTGAAGACTACATCATCATCAACGACACCGACTCCGACCCCGACGATAGTGAGGATGGTTATGAAGACGAAGCTGGAGCGGACATCATGGAGTCTTCCACCGATCAATATTTCTAGATAACCACCATATGATTAGTAGCATTCCCCCTGTATATAGTAGTAGTCCGATCACTTTTGTAACGATAGTTCTAGACCGATTATATGCCCTTGCTTGATTGATTGTGTGATATGATATGATTGTGTTTGTCTCATGTGCATATGGGTAGTGCTTTCTCACTAGACCTCATTCTATTCTAATCTCTCCCCTCTAAAACCCATCAGATGCCTCCGAGACGTGATACTGGATTTGTCTTCCCACCGGAGATCACCCAGTTGATCCAGCAGCAGAATGCCTTGATGCAGATATTAGTCCAGAACCAAGGCAACAACAACAACCCGCCTCCACCACCTCCAGTTGACAACTTAGCTCGTTTTCTGAGGTTGCAGCCGCCGGTGTTCTCCAGTAGCACCGAGCCAATAGTTGCTGATGACTGGCTACGCAGGATTGGAAGGGAGTTGACCATCGCAGGTTGCACAGATGCGGAGAAAGTGCATTTCGCCGCACACCAACTGGATGGATCAGCAGCTTCATGGTGGGAGAATTACACGACCACTTTCCCTATAGCCAATATCACTTGGGATCAGTTTCAGCAAGCATTCCGCACAGCCCATGTCTCAACTGGAGCTATGAGCATGAAGAAGCGCGAGTTTCGCAACTTGCGCCAGGGAAATCATACTGTGGCTCAGTACGTAGATGAGTTTAGTAAGCTATCCCGTTATGCCCCAGATGATGTGGCCACAGATGCCGCAAAGCAGGAGAAGTTTATGGAAGGGCTGAATGATGAGATGAGCATGCAGTTGATGGTGGCAACATTTAACAACTACCAGGAGTTGGTAAACAAGGCTCTTATGATTGAAGGGAAGCAGCAGCAGATTGAGAGCCGTAAGAGAAAGTATGGACAAGGGAAGTACAATTCTGGAGCTCAGCAGAAACCCCGTTTCACCCCGAACTCGGGAGGAATTGCCCATAACCATGGAGGCCACACCCATAATGGAGGGAGTTCTCATAACCACAATGGCCCCAAGAATGGGAATGGAGCAAGAAGTAATCAGAACCGCTCCAACCCAGCCACACCCGCTAAGAAGGATCTAAGTCACATTACTTGTTTCAAGTGCGGGAAGACTGGACACTATGCCACTGAGTGCCCTGAAGTGAAGAATGGGAACGGCAATGGAAGCTCTGGGAAGAATCCCAACCCTTTCAACAGGGGACAAGTGAACCACGTGAACGTGGAGGAGGTTGAAGAGCAGCCTGATGCAGTTATTGGTAAGTTTTTGGTTAAGTCATTTACTGCAATTGTTCTTTTTGATACTGGTGCATCGCATTCATACATTTCACGGGGATTCGTGGATAAATATAAGTTGCCCACTAAAGTACTTAGGACACCCATGTTAGTAAGCTCACCAGGAGCGGAGTATATAGCAAGTCAAGGATGTTTTCACATGCCATTGGCCATTGGAAGCCATGTTTTCCCTCGGACGTGATAATATTGGAGTCGCAAGGATTGGATGTGATACTAGGCATGGATTAGCTATCGATGTATGGGGGAAACATCGATTGCGCAAGTAAGTCGATTTTTTCTCACCACCCCGGAGGGAAAAAGGATCAAGTATGTATCTAGGCATGTGCCTAGGAGGACTCAAGTAAATTATCTCACGGGAGTTGTTCAGGAGGAAGTGCCTGTAGTGAAGGATTACCCAGATGTATTTCTAGAGGAGCTACCAGGCATGCCGCCAGATCGGGATATTGAATTTTTGATAGAGTTGCTGCCAGGCACCGGACCAATATCAAAGAGACCATACCGGATGCCCGCCAACGATCTGGAGGAGATTAAGAAGTAGATTAAGGAGTTATTAGAGAAAGGATATATTCGACGAAGTTCATCACCATGGGGAGCCCCAGTTCTTGGTTGAGAAGAAGGATGGATCCTTAAGAATGGTTGTTGATTATCGTGCGTTGAATGAAGTGACGATCAAGAACAAGTACCCGTTGCCGATGATCAATGATTTGTTTGACCAGTTGCAAGGAGCTAAAGTGTTTTCGAAGATCGATCTGCGATCAGGATACCACCAGCTGAACATTTGAGAAAAGGATATACCTAAGACAGCTTTCATCACAAGGTATGGGCTATATGAGTATACGGTTATGTCATTTGGATTGACTAACGCCCCTGCCTATTTTATGAGCATGATGAACAAGGTGTTCATGGAATTCTTGGATAAGTTTGTTGTGGTGTTCATTGATGATATTTTGGTATACTCGAAGAATGAAGAGGAACACAAGGAGCATTTGCGTTTGGTTCTTGAGAAGCTCAGGGAACATCAGTTATATGCCAAGTTTAGCAAATGTGAGTTTTGGTTGAAGGAAGTTGGATTTCTTGGACATGTTATATCAGGAGAAGGTATAGCAGTGGATCCTACCAAGGTTCAGTCAGTCACTGAGTGGTTGGCACCCACCTCAGTTGGAGAAATCCGCGGTTTTCTTGGACTCGCAGGATACTATCGGAGATTCATTGAGAATTTTTCCAAGATTGGGAAGCCCATGACGACATTGTTGAAGAAGGACACCAAGTTCCATTGGACTGAAAAATGTGAAGCAAGTTTCCAGGAGTTGAAGAAACGTCTAACTACAGCCCCAGTGCTGATTTTGCCGGATATATGCAAGGATTTCCAAGTGTATTGCGACGCCTCTCGCTTAGGACTTGAAGGAGTACTTATGCAAGACGGAAGAGTTGTTTCGTATGCCTCACGTCAACTTCGACCGCATGAGTTGAATTATGCCACCCATGATTTGGAGTTAGCAGCTGTAGTGCATGCGCTCAAGACCTGGAGACATTTTCTTATTGGAAACTGTTGTGATGTGTACACGGATCATAAGAGTTTGAAGTACATTTTTACTCAGTAGGAGCTGAACCTCAGGCAGAGGAGATGGTTGGAGCTCATAAAAGATTATGATATGAAGTTGCACTATCATCCAGGAAAGGCCAATGTCGTAGCAGACGCTTTGAGCCGAAAGAGTTATGTCAATACCCTCGTAAGCGGAGGATTGCCAAAGGAGTTAGCAGAAGATCTCAGGGAGCTTCGTTTGGAGATCGTCCCTAGAGGTTTTGTTGCAGCATTGGAGGTTCAATCAACGTTATTGGGAAAGATTCGAGAAGCTTAGAAGGATGACAAAGAAATTGCCGAGATAAAGGAGAAGATGAGTGAAGGAAAAGCCAAAGGTTTTCGTGAGGATGAACACGACACCTTGTGGTTCGAGGACCGTGTATATGTTCCCAATAATACCGAGATCAGGAAGTTGATACTCCAGGAAGCTCATGACTCGCCATACTCGATACACCCCGGGAACACCAAGATGTATTTGGATTTGAAGGAGCGTTTCTGGTGGACCAGAATGAAGAAGGATATTTCCGAGTATGTAGTCGTATGTGATGTATGTCAGAGAGTGAAGGCAGAACATCAGAAGCCAGCAGGATTATTGCAGCCTATGCCGATACCCGAATGGAAGTGGGATAAGCTTGGCATGGATTTCATCACCGGATTACCCAAGACCCGGTCGGGATATGATTCTATCTGGGTAGTAGTGGATCGCTTGAAAAAAGTAGCTCACTTTATCCCAGTGAAAACCACCTATACCAGTGCAAAGTTGGCCAAGATATATATGACCAGGATCGTATGTCTGCACGGAGTTCCGAGGACCATCGTATCAGATAGAGGAACACAGTTTACTTCAAAGTTTTGGCACCAGATGCACCAGACTTAGGGTACCAGGCTAGAGTTCAGTACAGCCTTTCATCCACAGACAGATGGACAGACCGAGAGAGCCAATCAGATTCTGGAGGACATGTTGAGAGCTTGTGCGCTAGATTATGGATCTAGTTGGGATGACAACTTGCCCTACGCGGAGTTCTCATACAACAACAGCTACCAGGCCAGTTTGAAGATGGCACCGTTCGAAGCCCTGTATGGAAGAAGATGCCGAACACCGTTGATGTGGGATGAGGTTGGAGACAGCCAGTTGTTTGGACCGGATTTGATTAAGGAGTCCGAAGAGAAGGTTAAGCTGATTCGAGATAGACTGAAGGTAGCTCAGTCCACTGCTATGCAGACTCAAAACGCAAGGAGGTAGTCTATGAAACCGGAGACAGAGCATATCTCCGTGTGTCACAACTGCGAGGAGTTAAACGTTTTGGAGTTAAGGGAAAGTTAGCCCCGAGATTTGTAGGACCATACCGAGTTTTGGAACGCATGGGAGAGGTTGCCTACAAGTTGGAGTTACCCGAAGGACTGTCAGGAGTTCATGATGTGTTTCACGTTTCCCAGTTAAAGAAGTGCCATGCAGAGATGGCCGATATTCCTCTGAGAGATACAGTGCCCCTGGAAGCAATTCATTTGGATAGTGATTTGACCTATGAGGAGAAACCAGTCAAGATTCTCGAGTTTGCCAGCCGACTTACACGCAGCAAAGTTATCAGGTTCTGCAAAGTTCAGTGGAGCCATGATGACCCACAAGTATAGGGGATCTATCGTAGTCCTTTCGATAAGTAAGAGCGTTGAACCCAACGAGGAGCAGAAGGAAATGATAAGCGGTTTTCAGCAAGGTATTCTCTGCAAGCACTGAAATTATCGGTAACAAATAGTTTTGTGATAAGGTAATTTGTAACGAGTAACAAGCAATGAAAGTAAATAAGGTGCAGCAAGATGGCCCAATCCTTTTTGTAGCAAAGGACAAGCCTGGACAAACTCTTATATAGAGAAAAGCGCTCCCGAGGACACATGGGAATTATCGTCAAGCTAGTTTTCATCATGCTCATATGATTCGCGTTTGTTACTTTGATAATTTGGTATGTGGGTGGACCGGTGCTTGGGTGCTGTCCTTACTTGGACAAGCATCCCACTTATGATTAACCTCTATTGCAAGCATCCGCAACTACAAAAGAAGTATTAAGGTAAACCTAACCATAGCATGAAACATATGGATCCAAATCAGCCCCTTACGAAGCAACTCATAAACTAGGGTTTAAGCTTCTGTCACTCTAGCAACCCATCATCTACTTATTACTTCCCAATGCCTTCCTCTAGGCCCAAACAATGGTGAAGTGTCATGTAGTCGACGTTCACATATCACCACTAGAGGAAAGACAACATACATCTCTTCAAAATATCAAACCAATACCAAATTCACATGACTACTTATATCAAGACTTCTCCCATGTCCTCAGGAACAAACGTAACTACTCACAAATCATATTCATGTTCATAATCAGAGGGGTCTTATATGCATAATGGACCTGAACATATGATCTTCCACCAAATAAACCAACTAGCATCAACTACAAGGAGTAATCAACACTACTAGTAACCCACAGGTACCAATCTGAGGTTTTGGGACAAAGATTGGATACAAGAGATGAACTAGGGTTTGAGAGGAGATTGTGCTGGTGAAGATGTTGATGGAGATTGACCCCCTCCCGATGAGAGGATCGTTGGTGATGACGATGGCGATGATTTCCCCCTCCCGGAGGGAAGTTTCCCCGGCAGAACAGCTCTGCCGGAGCCCTAGATTGGTTCCGCCAAGGTTCTGCCTCGTGGCCGCGGAGTTTCTTCCCGAAAGCTTCCTTATGATTTTTCCTCGGGCGAAAGACTTCATATAGCAGAAGATGGGCACCGGAGGCCTGCCAGGGGGGCCCATGAGGCAGGGGGCGCGCCTAGGGGGGTAGGGCGCGCCTCCCACCCTCGTGGCCAGGGTGTGGCCCCCCTCTGTATTTTCTCCGCTCAGTGTTTTTTATTAATTCCAAAAATGACTTCCGTGAAGTTTCAGGACTTTTGGAGCTGTGCAGAATAGGTCTCTAATATTTGCTCCTTTTCCAGCCCAGAATTCCAGCTGCCGGCATTCTCCCTCTTCATGTAAACCTTGTAAAATAAGAGAGAATAGGCATAAGTATTGTGACATAACGTGTAATAAAAGCCCAAAATGTGATAAATATCGATATAAAAGCATGATGCAAAATGGGCGTATCAACTCCCCCAAGCTTAGACCTCGCTTGTCCTCAAGCAGAAGCCGATAACGATAAATATGTCCACATGTTTAGAGATAGAGGTGTCGATAAAATAAAATACGGACATGAGGGCATCATGATCATTCTTATAACAGCAACATATTTGGATATTGGCATATGATCTCTTATGCTCAAGTAATAATCTATTCACAATGTCAAGTATGAATCAGAAACTTCATTGAGAACCAACAAACTATAATCTCAGTCATTGAAGCAATTGCAATTTATCATAACATCGGAAAGAGTCAATATAAGAGCTTTTCAGCAAGTCCACATACTCAACTATCATTTAGTCTTTCACAATTGCTAACACTCACGCAATACTTATGGTTATGGAGTTTTAATCGGACACAGAGAAAGATAGGGGCTTATAGTGTTGCCTCCCAACCTTTTACCTCAAGGGTAATGTCAACAATAATAGTTCATGCTAACTTACATCCAATTAGATATATATATATATCAGGATCTTTCCAACACAATGTGCTTGCCAAAGGATAAAATGTAAAAAGGAAAGGTGAAGATCACCATGACTCTTGTATAGGGTATAAGACAAGAATAAAAGATAGGCCCTTCGCAGAGGGAAGCAGAGGTTGTCATGTGCTTTTGGGGTTGGATGCATGAAATCTTAATGCAAAAGAACGTCACTTTATATTGCCACTTGTGATATGGATCTTTATTATGCAGTCCGTCGCTTTTATTGCTTCCATATCACAAGATCGTATAAAGTTTATTTTCTCCACACTAATAGATCATACATATTTAGAAGCAATTTTTATTGCAAGCAACATGACAACTTACTCGAAGGATCTTACTCAATCCATTGGTAGATATGGTGGACTCTCATGGCAAAACTGGGTTTAAGGACATTCGGAAGCACAAGTAGTATCTCTACTTAGTGCAAAGAATTTGGCTAGCATGAGAGGGAAAGGCAAGCTCAGCATGTTGGATGATCCATGACAGTATACTTTATTTCAGATATAAGAAAACATAACCCATTACGTTGTCTTCCTTGTCCAACATCAACTCTTTAGCATGTCATACTTTAATGAGTGCTCACAATCATAAAAGATGTCCAAGATAGTATATTTATATGTGAAAACTCTCTTTCTTTATTACTTCCTATTAATTGCAACGATGACCAAAACTAAATTTGTCAACTCTCAACAACTTTTAATCATCATACTCTTTATATGTGAAGTCATTACTCTCCATAGGATCAATATGATCTCTTTATTTCTCTTTATTCTTTCTCTTTTCTTTTATTCCCTCAAGATCATAGCAAAATAATCAAGCCCTTGACTCAACACTAATCTTTATTATATAGCTCACGAACTCGATTACATAGAAGGATCATAAGGCAAAACTCAAAACTAAATCATACTAAAACTGTTGGGGAACGTAGTAATTTCAAAAAAAATCCTACGCACACGCAAGATCATGGTGATGCATAGCAATGAGAGGGGAGAGTGTTGTCTACGTACCCTCATAGACCGTAAGCGGAAGCGTTTTATCAACGCGGTTGATGTAGTCGTACGTCTTCACGATCCGACCGATCCAAGTACCGAACGCACGGCACCTCCGAGTTCTGCACACGTTCAGCTCGATGACGTCCTCGCCTTCTCGATCCAGCAAGAGGGGCGAAGTAGTAGATGAGTTCCGGCAGCACGACGGCGTGGTGACGGTGTTGGTGAAGAACAATCTCCGCAGGGCTTCGCCTAAGCACTACGAAAACTATGACGGAGGATAAACTAGAGGGGACGGGGTTGCCGGCACACGGCTTGGTGTTTCTTGATGTGTCTTGGGTGCTAGCCCTACCCCTCTATTTATATGTTGAGCCTTGGGGTCGAAACTTGGAGTAAAAGCCTCCACAAAGTCGGTTTCACCCGAAAGGCAAGAGTCCTTCTCGGACTCCAGGGCCAGACGCTAGGGTTCCCGGCGTCTGGACCCAGACGCCAGGGACCCTGGCGTCTGGCCCCTGGACTCCGCAAAACTTCCTTTTGCGCTTTCCAAAAACCTCGTGGGATTTACCCTTTGGCCCAGATAAAGTGTTCTCGTGCCCAAACATTTCGGGAAACATCCGGAACCCCTTTCGTTGGATTCTGGAACCTTTCCGGAGATCAAACACTACTATCCACATATCAATCTTTACTTCCGGACCATTCCGGAGTTCCTGGTCATATCCGTGATCTCATCCAAAACTCCGAACAACATTCGGTCACCAACATACATAACTCATAGTATTATAACGTCAACGAACGTTAAGCGTGCGGACCCTACGGGTTCGAGAACTATGTAGACATGACCGAGACACCTCTCTGGTCAATAACCAATAGCGGGACCTGGATGCCCATATTGGCTCCTACATATTCTACGAAGATATTTATCGGTCAGACCGCATAACAACATACGTTGTTCCCTTTGTCATCGGTATGTTACTTGCCCGAGATACGATCGTCGGTATCTCAATACCTAGTTCAATCTCGTTACCGGCAAGTCTCTTTACTCGTTCCGTAATGCATCATCCCGCAACTAACTCATTAGTTGCAATGCTTGTGCATTACCGAGTGGGCCCAGAGATACCTCTCCGACAATCGGAGTGACAAATCCTAATCTCGAAATACGCCAACCCAACAAGTACCTTTGGAGACACCTGTAGAGCACCTTTATAATCACCCAGTTATGTTGTGACGTTTGGTAGCACACAAAGTGTTCCTCCGGTAAACGGGAGTTGCATAATCTCATAGTCATAGGAACATGTATAAGTCATGAAGAAAGCAATAGCAACATACTAAACGATCGAGTGCTAAGCTAACGGAATGGGTCAAGTCAATCACATCATTCTCCTAATGATATGATCCCGTTAATCAAATGACAACTAATGTCTATCGCTAGGAAACATAACCATCTTTGATCAATGAGCTAGTCAAGTAGAGGCATACTAGTGACACTCTATTTGTCTATGTATTCACACATATATCATGTTTCCGGTTAATACAATTCTAGCATGAATAATAAACATTTATCATGATATAAGGAAATAAATAATAACTTTATTATTGCCTCTAGGGCATATTTCCTTCAGTCTCCCACTTGCACTAGAGTCAATAATCTAGTTCACATCGCCATGTGATTTAACATCAATAGTTCACATCTTTATGTGGTTAACACCCATAGTTCACATCGATATGTGACCAACACCCAAAGGGTTTACTAGAGTCAGTAATCTAGTTCACATTGCTATGTGATTAACACCCAAAGAGTACTAAGGTGTGATCATGTTTTGCTTGTGAGATAATTTTAGTCAACGGGTCTGTCACATTCAGATCCGTAAGTATTTTGCAAATTTCTATGTCTACAATGCTCTGCACGGAGCTACTCTAGCTAATTGCTCCCACTTTCAATATGTATCTAGATTGTGACTTAGAGTCATCCAGATCGGTGTCAAAGCTTGCATCGAGGTAACTCTTTTGACGAACTCCTTATCACCTCCATAACCGAGAAATATATCCTTATTCCGCTAAGGATAATTTTGACCGCTGTCCAGTGATCTACTCCTAGATCACTATTGTACTCCCTTGCCAAACTTATGGTGAGGTACACAATAGGTCTGGTACTCAGCATAGCATACTTGATAGAACCTATGACTGAGGCATAGGGAATGACTCTTCATTCTCTTTCTATTTTTCTGCCATGGTCGGGTTTTGAGTCTTTACTCAACTTCACACCTTGTAACACAGGCAAGAACTCTTTCTTTGACTGTTCCATTTTGAACTATTTCAAAATTCTGTCAAGGTATGTACTCATTGAAAAAAAAGTTATCAAGCGTCTTGATCTATCTCTATAGATCTTGATGCTCAACATGTAAGCAGCTTCACCGAGGACTTTCTTTGAAAAACTCCTTTCAAACACTCCTTTATGCTTTGCAGAATAATTCTACATTATTTCCGATCAACAATATGTCATTCACATATACTTATCAGAAATGCTGTAGTGCTCCCACTCACTTTCTTGTAAATACAGGCTTCACCGCAAGTCTGTATAAAACTATATCCTTTGATCAACTTATCAAAGCGTATATTCCAACTCCGAGATGCTTGCACCAGTCCATAGATGGATCGCTGGAGCTTGCATATTTTGTTAGCACCTTTAGGATTGACAAAACCTTCTGGTTGCATCATATACAACTCTTCTTTAATAAATCCATTAAGGAATGCAGTTTTGTTTATCCATTTGCCAGATTTCATAAAATGCGGCAATTGCTAACATGATTCGGACAAACTTAAGCATAGATACGAGTGAGAAACTCTCATTGTAGTCAACACCTTGAACTTGTCGAAAACCTTTTGCGACAATTCTAGCTTTGTAGATAGTAACACTACTATCAGCGTCCCTCTTCCTCTTGAAGATCCATTTAATCTCAATGGCTCGCCGATCATTGGGCAAGTCAATCAAAGTCCATACTTTGTTCTCATACATGGATCTCATCTCAGATTTCATGGCCTCAAGCCATTTCGCGGAATCTGGGCTCATCATCGCTTCCTCATAGTTCGTAGGTTTATCATGGTCTACTAACATGACTTCCAGTACATGATTACCGTACCACTCTGGTGCGGATCGTGCTCTGGTTGATCTACGAAGTTCTGTAGTAACTTGATCCGAAGTTTTATGATCATCATCATTAACTTCCTCACTAACTGGTGTACGCATCACTGGAACTGATCTGTGATGAACTATTCTCCAATTCGGGAGAAGATACAGTTACCTCATCAAGTTTAACTTTCCTCCCACTCACTTCTTTCGAGAGAATCTCCTTCTCTAGAAAGGATCCATTCTTAGCAACGAATGTCTTGCCTTCGGATCTGTGATAGAAGGTGTACCCAAAAGTCTCCTTTAGGTATCCTATGAAGACACATTTTTCTGATTTGGGTTTGAGCTTTATCAGGATGAAACTTTTTCATATAAGCATCGCAACCCCAAACTTTAAGAAACGACAACTTTGGTTTCTTGCCAAACCACAGTTCATACGGTGTCGTGTCAAACGGATTTAGATGGTGCCCTTTTTTTACGTGAATGCAGCTGTCTCTAATGCATAACCCCAAAACTATAGTGGTAAATCGGTAAGAAACATCATAGATTGCACTATATCCAATAAAGTACGGTTATGACGTTCGGACACACCATTATGCTGTGGTGTTCCAGGTGGCACGAATTTGTGAAACTATTCCACATTGTTTTAATTGAAGACCAAACTCGTAACTCAAATATTTGTCTCCGCGATCAGATCGTAGAAACCTTATTTTCTTGTCACGATGATTTTCCACTTCACTCTGAAATTCTTTGAACTTTTCAAATGTTTCAGACTTCTGTTTCATTAAGTAGATATACCCATATCTTCTCAAATCATCTGTGAAGGTCAGAAAATAATGATACCCGCTACGAGCCTCAATATTCATCGGACCACATACATCAGTATGTATGATTTCCAACAAATATGTTGCTTGCTCCATTGTTCCGGAGAACGGCGTTTTAGTCATCTTGCCCAAGAGGCATGGTTCGCAAGCATCAAGTGATTCATAATCAAGTGATTCCAAAATCCCATCAGCATGGAGTTTCTTCATGCGCTTTACACCAATATGATCTAAACGGCAGTGCCACAAATAAGTTGCACTATCATTATTAACTTTGCATCTTTTGGCTTCAATATTATGAATATGTGTATCACTACGATCGAGATCCAACAAACCATTTTCATTGGGTGTATGACCATAGAAGGTTTTATTCATGTAAATAGAACAACAATTATTCTCTAACTTAAATGAATAACCGTATTGCAATAAACATGATCAAATCATATTCATGCTCAACGCAAACACCAAATAACACTTATTTAGGTTCAACACTAATCCCGAAAGTGTAGGGAGCGTGCGATGATGGTCATATCAATCTTGGAACCACTTCCAACACACATCGTCACTTCACCCTTAACTAGTCTATGTTCATTTCGCAACTCCTGTTTCGAGTTACTAATCTTAGCAACTGAACTAGTATCAAATACTGAGGAGTTGCTATAAACACTAGTAAGGTACACATCAATAACATGTATATCAAATATACCTTTGTTCACTTTGCCATCCTTCTTATCCGCCAAATACTTGGGGCAGTTCCGCTTCCAGTGACCAGTCCCTTTGCAGTAGAAGCACTTAGTTTCAGGCTTAGGTCCAAACTTTGGGCTTCTTCACTTGAGCAGCAACTTGCTTGCCGTTCTTCTTGAATTTCCCCTTCTTACCTTTGCCGTTTTCTTGAAACTAGTGGTCTCGTCAACCACAACACTTGATGTTTTTCTTGATTTCTACCTTCGTCGATTTCAGCATCACGAAGAGCTTGTGAATTGTTTCCATTATCCCTTGCATATTATAGTTCATCACGAAGTTCTACTAACTTGGTGATGGTGACTAGAGAATTCTGCCAATCACTATCTCATCTAGAAGATTAACTCCCACTTGATTCAAGCGATTGTAGTACCCAGACAATCTGAGCACATGCTTACTGCTTGAGCTATTCTCCTCCATCTTTTAGCTATAGAACTTGTTGGAGACTTCATATCTCTCAACTCGGGTATTTGCTTGAAATATTAACTTCAACTCCTGGAACATCTCATATGGTCCATGACATTCAAAACGTCTTTGAAGTCCCGATTCTAAGCCGTTAAGCATGGTGCACTAAACTATCAAGTAGTCATCATATTGAGCTAGCCAAACGTTCATAACGTCTGCATTTGCTCCTGCAATAGGTCCGTCACCTAGCGGTGCATCAAGGACATGATTCTTCTGTGCAGCAATGAGGATAAACCTCAGATCACGGACCCAGTCCGCATCATTGCTACTATCATCTTTCAACTTAGTTTTCTCTAGGAACATACATAAAACATAGGGAAGCAACAACGCGAGCTATTGATCTACAACATAGATATGCTAATACTACCAGGACTAAGTTCATGATAAATTTAAGTTCAATTAATCATATTACTTAAGAACTCCCACTTAGATAGACATCCCTCTAATCCTCTAAGTGATCACGTGATCCATATCAACTAAACCATGTCCGATCATCACGTGAGATGGAGTAGTTTCAACGGTGAACATCACTACGTTGATCATATCTACTATATGATTCACACTCGACCTTTCGGTCTCCGTGTTCCGAGGCCATATCTGTTATATGCTAGGCTCGTCAAGCTTAACCTGAGTATTCCGTGTGTGCAACTGTTTTGCACCCGTTGTATTTGAACGTAGAGCCTATCACACCCGATCATCACGTGGTGTCTCAGCACGAAGAACTTTCGCAACGGTGCATACTCAGGGAGAACACTTATACTTTGATAATTTAGTGAGGGATCATCTTATAATGCTACCGTCAATCAAAGCAAGATAAGATGCATAAAAGATAAACATCACATGCAATCAATATAAGTGATATGATATGGCCATCATCATCTTGTGCTTGTGATCTCCATCTCTGAAGCACCGTCATGATCACCATCATCAACGGCGCGACACCTTGATCTCCATCGTAGCATCGTTGTCGTCTCGCCAATCTTATGCTTCTACGACTATCGCTACCGCTTAGTGATAAAGTAAAGCATTACAGGGCGATTGCATTGCATACAATAAAGCGACAACCATATGGCTCCTGCCAGTTGCCGATAACTCGGTTACAAAACATGATCATCTCATACAATAAAATTTAGCATCATGTCTTGGATCATATCATATCACAACATGCCCTGCAAAAACAAGTTAGACGTCCTCTACTTTGTTGTTGCAAGTTTTACATGGCTGCTACGGGCTTAGCAAGAACCGTTCTCACCTACGCATCAAAACCACAATGATAGTTTGTCAAGTTGGTGCTGTTTTAACCTTCGCAAGGACAGGGCGTAGCCACACTCGGTTCAACTAAAGTTGGAGAAACTGACACCCGCCAGCCACCTTTGTGCAAAGCACGTCGGAAGAACCAGTCTCGCGTAAGCGTACGCGTAATATCGGTCCGGGCCGCTTCATCCAACAATACCGCCGAACCAAAGTATGACATGCTGGTAAGCAGTATGACTTATATCGCCCACAACTCACTTGTGTTCTACTCATGCATATAACATCAACGCATAAAACCAGGCTCGGATGCCACTGTTGGGGAACGTAGTAATTTCAAAAAAATCCTACGCACACGCAAGATCATGGTGATGCATAGCAACGAGAGGGGAGAGTGTTGTCTACGTACCCTCATAGACCGTAAGCGGAAGCGTTTTATCAACGCGGTTGATGTAGTCGTACGTCTTCACGATCCGACCGATCCAAGTACCGACGCACGGCACCTCCGAGTTCTGCACACGTTCAGCTCGATGACGTCCTCGCCTTCTCGATCCAGCAAGAGGGGCAAAGTAGTAGATGAGTTCTGGCAGCACGACGGCGTGGTGACGGTGTTGGTGAAGAACAATCTCCGGAGGGCTTCGCCTAAGCACTACGAAAACTATGACGGAGGATAAACTAGAGGGGACGGGGTTGCCGGCACACGGCTTGGTGTTTCTTGATGTGTCTTGGGGCCTAGACCTACCCCTCTATTTATATGTTGAGCCTTGGGGTCGAAACTTGGAGTAAAAGCCTCCACAAAGTCGGTTTCACCCAAAAGGCAAGAGTCCTTCTCGGACTCCAGGGCCAGACACCAGGGTTCCCGGCGTCTGGACCCAGACGCCAGGGACCCTGGCGTCTGGCCCCTGGACTCCGCAAAACTTCCTTTTGCGCTTTCCAAAAACCTCGTGGGCTTTCCCCTTTGGCCCAGATAAAGTGTTGTTGTGCCCAAACATTTCGGGAAACATCCGGAACCCCTTCCGATGGATTCTGGAACCTTTCTGGAGATCAAACACTACTATCCACATATCAATCTTTACTTCCGGACCATTTCGGAGTTCCTCGTCATATCCGTGATCTCATCCAGAACTCCGAACAACATTCGGTCACCAACATACATAACTCATAGTACTATATCGTCAATGAACGTTAAGCGTGCGGACCCTACGGATTCGAGAACTATGTAGACATGACCGAGACACCTCTCTGGTTAATAACCAATAGCGGGACCTAGATGCCCATATTGGCTCCTACATATTCTACGAAGATCTTTATCGGTCAGACCGCATAACAACATATGTTGTTCCCTTTGTCATCGGTATGTTACTTGCCCGAGATTCGATCGTCGGTATCTCAATACCTAGTTCAATTTCGTTATCGGCAAGTCTCTTTACTCGTTCCGTAATACATCATCCTGCAACTAACTCATTAGTTGCAATGCTTGCAAGGCTTATAGTGATGTGCATTACCGAGTGGGCCCAGAGATACCTCTCCGACAATCGGAGTGACAAATCCTAATCTCGAAATACGCCAACCCAACAAGTACCTTTGGAGACACCTGTAGAGCACCTTTATAATCACCCAGTTACGTTGTGACGTTTGGTAGCACACAAAGTGTTCCTCCGGTAAACGGGAGTTGCATAATCTTATAGTCATAGGAACATGTATAAGTCATGAAGAAAGCAATAGCAACATACTAAACGATCGAGTGCTAAGCTAACGGAATGGGTCAAGTCAATCACATCATTCTCCTAATGATATGATCTCGTTAATCAAATGACAACTCATGTCTATGGCTAGGAAACATAGCCATCTTTGATCAACGAGCTAGTCAAGTAGAGGCATACTAGTGACACTCTGTTTGTCTATGTATTCACACATGTATCATGTTTCTGGTTAATACAATTCTAGCATGAATAATAAACATTTATCATGATATAAGGAAATAAATAATAACTTTATTATTTCCTCTAGGGCATATTTCCTTCAAAAACTTTAATCTACTAGATCAAGATATTACCAAAAGGATCGAACTAAGAAAAACGGTAGAGATAGGAATGTGATGGTGATACGATACCGGGGCACCTCCCCCAAGCTTGGCAGTTGCCAAGGGAAGTGCCCATACCCATGTGATTATGTCACTTTTGCTGATGAAGGAGATGGAGGTGATGACGGATAGTCGCACATCGAGCGTAGGAGGTCCTCCAATTTGCGGATAATGCCCTTGAGTGCAATGATATGCTCCTTAAACAAAATATTTTCACGTGTGAGATACTTGTTTTGTATACAAGCTAACTCAATCATCTTAAAGCTTTGATCTTAGTTGGGGTAAGAAGATTGTGATCAAGTTGAAGGTTGTCTTCTGCTGCCGGAACTTGGTCCTCCGTAGCCTTCTTGATCCCTTCATCCTTGTTGATCTCCATGGGTTCTTCCCTCTTCAGCTCTATCTCCATTAGCCAAGCATCATTGTCACCTTTGTTGGAGGAGGGGGACGACATGATGCCTGGCCTTGACAACCCTGACAGAAAACAGCTTGAAACAAGAACATAGGATAATTGCGTGATACGGTGGTCAAAACCTTCGGGAGATTATATAATGAATTTTTACCGACCAAAAGAAGTATTGTGCAAGAAAACGGAGTCCGGAGAGCGCACGGGGTGCCCACGAGGCAGGGGGCCGCACCTCCCACCCTCGTGGAAGCCTCGTGTCCTTCCCGGACTGCTTCTTATTTTCCTATTTTCTTAAATATTCCAAATTGGAGAAAAAATGTCATTTGAACTGTTTTGGAGTCGGTTTACTTACCGTACCATGTACCTATTCCTTTTCGGGGTCTGAAACGTTCTGGAAAGTGTCCCTTATGTATTCCTCCGGTGTTACGGTTTCAATAACATTAGTTTCAACATTTATAGGATTACCTGAGATATAATGTTTGATTCTTTGACCGTTCACCACCTTCGAAGTTGTTGATTTTTATGGCACCGGAACGATAGACCTCCTCGATAACGTAAGGACCTTCCCATTTAGAGAGAAGTTTTCCTGCAAAAAATCTTAAACGAGAGTTGAATAGCAACACATAATCACCTACATTAAACTCACACTTTTGTATCCTTTTGTCATGCCATCTTTTAACTTTTTCTTTAAACAGTCTGGCATTCTCATAGGCCTGGGTTCTCCATTCATCAAGTGAGCTAATGTCAAATAACCTCTTCTCACCGGCAAGTTTGAAATCATAGTTGAGCTCTTTAATGGCCCAATATGCCTATGTTCTAGTTCGAGAGGTAAGTGACATGATTTCCCATAAACCATTTTATACGGAGACATACCCATAGGATTTTTATATGCAGTTCTATAGGCCCATAGTGCATCATCAAGTTTCTTAGACCAATTCTTTCTAGATCTATTAACAGTCTTTTGCAAAATTAATTTGAGCTCTCTATTACTCAATTCTACTTGACCACTAGACTGTGGGTGATAAGGGGATGCAATTATATGATTAACATCATACTTAGCAAGCATTTTACGAAAAGCACCATGAATAAAATGTGAACCACCATCAGTCATTAAATATCTAGGGACTCCAAACCTCGGAAAAATAACTTCTTTAAGCATCTTAATAGAGGTGTTATGATCAACACTACTAGTTGGAATAGCTTCTACCCACTTAGTAACGTAATCAACAGCAACTAAAATATGTGTGAACCCATTAGAGGAAGGAAACGGTCCCATGTAATCAAAGCCCCAAACATCAAATTTCTTGATGTCTACTAATATTACCAATTCTTTGACATTCATCACAAGATAAGACAAACTTACGAGCATCCTTGAAGAGAGTAGGACAATAAAAACCAGATTGCAATACCTTATGTGCAGTTCTATCTCCAGCGTGGTGTCCTCCATAAGCTTTGGAGTGACACTTCCGCAGGATCTGTTCCTGTTCATGCTCAGGTATACAACGTCTAATAACACCATCTACCCCTTCTTTATAAAGGTGTGGGTCATCCCAGAAGTAGTGTCTCAAATCATAGAAAAACTTTTTCTTTTGCTGGTATGTGAAACTAGGTGGTATAAATTTAGCAACAATGTAATTAGCATAATCAGCATACCACGGAGCAGTACGAGAAGCATTTATGACAGCTAATTGTTCATCAGGAAAGCTATCATCAATAGGTAGTGGGTCATCAAAAACATTCTCTAACCTAGACAAGTTGTCTGCAACGGGGTTCTCAGCTCCCTTTCTATCAATAATATGCAAATCAAATTCTTGAAGCAAGAGAACCCACCTAATAAGTCTAGGCTTAGCATCTTTCTTTTCCATAAGATATTTAATAGCAGCATGATCAGTGTGAATAGTTACTTTAGAATCAACAATATATGGTCTGAACTTATCACAAGCAAATACAACTGCTAAGAATTCCTTTTCAGTAGTAGCATAATTTCTCTGGGCACTGTCTAGAGTTTTACTAGCATATTGAATAACATTTAGTTTTTTATCAACTATTTGTCCTAGAACAGCACCTACAACATAATCACTAGCATCACACATAATTTCAAAGGGTAAATTCCAATCAAGTGGCTGAATAATAGGTGCAGAAATCAATGTTTTCTTAAGTATTTCAAATGCCTCTACACAATCTTCATCAAAGACAAAAGGAATATCTTTTTGTAATAGATTAGTCAGAGGCCGAGAAATTTTTGAGAAGTCCTTGATGAACCTCCTATAAAAACCGGCATGACCCAGAAAACTTCTTATACCTTCGATGTCCTTGGGACACGACATCTTTTCAATAGCATCAACTTTAGCTTTGTCAACTTCAATACCTCTTTCAGAAATTTTATGCCCCAAGACAATACCTTCATTAACCATAAAGTGGCATTTCTCCCAATTCAAGACAAGGTTAGTTTCTTCACATCTCTACAAAACCCGATCAAGGTTGCTCAAGCAATCTTCAAAAGAGGATCCATAAATGGAGAAATCATCCATGAAAACCTCACAAATCTTTTCACAAAAGTCAGAGAATATAGCCATCATGCATCTTTGGAAGGTAGCAGGTGCATTACATAAACCAAAAGGCATACGTCTATAAGCAAAAGTACCGAAAGGGCTAGTAAAAGTGGTCTTTGCTTGATCATCAGCTGACACAGGTATTTGAGAGAAACCAGAGTAACCATCTAGAAAGCAAAAATGTGTATGTTTGGATAATCTTTCTAGCATTTGATCAATAAAAGGCAAAGGGTAATGATCTTTTTTAGTAGCTTTATTTAATTTGCGGAAATGAATTACCATCCTATAACCTGTAATAATTCTTTGCGGGATCAATTCATCTTTATCATTAGGAACGACAGTAATACCTCCCTTCTTAGGGACACAATGGACAGGACTTACCCCCTGACTATCAGCAACGGGGTAAATTATAACTGCCTCAAGGAGCTTTACTATTTCCTTTCTTACCACTTCTTTCATCTTAGGTTTTAGCCGTCGTTGGTGATCAATAACTGGTTTGGCGTCTTTCTCCAAATTTATTTTGTGTTGACATAGAGTGGGACTAATGCCCTTAAGATCATCAAGAGTATATCCAATAGTTGCACGGTGCTTCTTTAGAGTTTTCAATAATTTCTCTTCTTCATGCTCTGAAAGGTTAGCACTAATAATAACAGGATATATCTTCTTTTCATCAAGATAAGCATATTTAAGAGTATCTGGTAATGGTTTAAGCTCAAACACGGGATCACCCTTGGGTGGAGGAGGATCCCCTACGATTTCAACAGGCAAGTTGTGTTTCAGAATAGGTCCTTGTTTAAAGAATACTTCATCTATTTCCCTTCTTTCATTCATGAACATATCATTTTCATGGTCTAGCAAATATTGTTCTAAGGGATCGCTAGGAGGCACGGCAATAGAAGCAAGACCAATAATTTCATCTTTACTAGGCAATTCTTTATCACGGGGTTGTCTACTAAATTTAGCAAAATTAAACTCATGAGACATATCACCCAAACCAATAGTAACAACATCCTTTTCGCAGTCTATCTTAGCATTAATAGTGTTCAAGAAGGGTCTACCAAATATAATGGGACAAAAGCTATCTTGTGGGGAACTAAGAACAAGAAAATCAGCAGGATATTTAACCTTCCCACACAAGACTTCAACATCTCTAACAATCCCAATCGGTGAAATATTATCTCTATTGGCAAGCTTAATGGTAACATCGATATCTTCTATCTCGGCAGGTGCAATATCATGCATAATTTTTTCGTATAAAGACTGAGGTATTGCACTGGCACTAGCACCCATATCACATAAGCCATGATAACAATGATCTCTATTTTAATAGAAATAACAGGCATGCCTACCACAGGTCTATGTTTATCTTTAGCACAAGGTTTAGCAATTCTAGCAGTCTCTTCACAGAAGTAAATAACATGCCCATCGATATTATCAGCCAAGAGATCTTTAAGCATAGCAACATTAGGTTCAACTTTAACTTGCTCAGGAGGTTTGTGTGTCCTAATATTACTTTTGTTGACTATAGTTGAAGCTTTAGCATGATCCTTTATTCTAACAGGGAAAGGTGGTTTCTCAACATAAGCAGTAGGAACAATAGGATCATTATAAGTGATAGTCTTTTCTTCAACTTTAATAGGTGCAACTACTTTTACTTCAATGGGAGGATTATATTTAAACCACTTCTCCTTAGGGAGATCAACATGAGTAGCAAAGGATTCACAGAAAGAAGCTACTATCTCAGAGTCAAGTCCATATTTAGTGCTAAATTCACGGAAAGCATCGGTATCCATAAAAGATTTAACACAATCAAACTTAGGTGTTATACCTGACTCCTTACCTTTGTCGAGGTCCCAATCTTCAGAGTTGCGTTTAATTCTTTCCAATAAATCCCATTTGAATTCAATAGTCTTCATCATAAAAGAACCAGTACAAGAAGTATCAAGCATGGAGCGATTATTGAGAGAAAGCCGAGCATAAAAAATTTGAATAATCATTTCTCTTGAGAGCCCATGATTGGGGCATGAATATAACATTGACTTAAGCCTCCCCCAAGCTTGAGCGATGCTTTCTCCTTCGCGAGGCCAAAAATTATATATATAATTACGATCACGATGAACAAGATGCATAGGATAAAACTTCTGATGAAATTCCAATTTCAATCGTTTGTAGTTCCATGATCCCATATCATCACATAGCCTATACCATGTCAATGCCTCTCCCTTCAAAGATAAAGGGAAGACCTTCTTCTTGATAACATCATCGGGCATACCTGCAAGCTTAAATAATCCACAAACTTCATCCACATAGATTAGGTGTAAATCGGGATGCAATGTTCCATCTCCTGCAAAAGGATTAGCTAGCAGTTTCTCTATCATACCTGAAGAAATTTCAAAGTAAACATTTTCAGTAGGTTCAGTAGGTTGAGGAGCAACTCTTTTCTCTACTGGTCGGGGTGAAGATAGCCCAAACAAGCCCCTCAGAGGATTACTTTCCATAGTGACAAGTGACAGTAAATTTCAGCACACTATATAAATTTTTCCTTACCAAATTCCACCTACCAAAGGCGCTTCACTCCCCGGCAACGGCGCCAGAAAAGAGTCTTGATGACCCACAAGTATAGGGGATCTATCGTAGTCCTTTCAATAAGTAAGAGTGTCGAACCCAACGAGGAGCAGAAGGAAATGATAAGCGGTTTTCAGCAAGGTATTCTCTGCAAGCACTGAAATTATCGATAACAGATAGTTTTGTGATAAGGTAATTTGTAACGAGTAACAAGCAATGAAAGTAAATAAGGTGCAACAAGATGGCCCAATCCTTTTCGTAGAAAAGGACAAGCCTGCACAAACTCTTATATAGAGAAAAGCGCTCCCGAGGACACATGGGAATTATCGTCAAGCTAGTTTTCATCACGCTCATATGATTCGCGTTCGTTACTTTGATAATTTGGTATGTGGGTGGACTGGTGCTTGGGTGTTGTCCTTACTTGGACAAGCATCCCACTTATGATTAACCTCTATTGCAAGCATCCGCAACTACAAAAGAAGTATTAAGGTAAACCTAACCATAGCATGAAACATATGGATCCAAATCAGCCTCTTACGAAGCAACTCATAAACTAGGGTTTAAGCTTCTGTCACTCTAGCAACCCATCATCTACTTATTACTTCCCAATGCCTTCCTCTAGGCCCAAACAATGGTGAAGTGTCATGTAGTCGATGTTCACATAACACCACTAGAGGAAAGACAACATACATCTCATCAAAATATCGAACGAATACCAAATTCACATGACTACTTATAGCAAGACTTCTCCCATGTCCTCAGGAACAAACGTAACTACTCGCAAATCATATTCATGTTCATAATCAGAGGGGTATTAATATGCATAATGGATCTGAACATATGATCTTCCACCAAATAAACCAACTAGCATCAACTACAAGGAGTAATCAACAGTACTAGTAACCCACAGGTACCAATCTGAGGTTTTGGGACAAAGATTGGATACAAGAGATGAACTAGGGTTTGAGGAGATGGTGCTGGTGAAGATGTTGATGGAGATTGACCCCCTCCCGATGAGAGGATCGTTGGTGATGACGATGGCGATGATTTCCCCCTCCCGGAGGGAAGTTTCCCCGACAGAACACCTCTGCCGGAGCCCTAGATTGGTTCCGCCAAGGTTCCGCCTCGTGGCGGCGGAGTTTCTTCTCGAAAGCTTGTTTATGATTTTTCCTCGGGCAAAAGACTTCATATAGCAGAAGATGGTCACCGGAGGCCTGCCAGGGGGCCCACAAGGCAGGGGGCGCGCCTCCCACCCTCGTGGCCAGGGTGTGGCCCCCCTCTGGTATTTTCTCCACTCAGTATTTTTTATTAATTCCAAAAATGACTTCCGTGAAGTTTCAGGACTTTTGGAGCTGTGCAGAAAATGTCTCTAATATTTGCTCCTTTTCCAGCCCAGAATTCCAGCTGTCAGCATTCTCCCTCTTCATGTAAACCTTGTAAAATAAGAGAGAATAGGCATAAGTATTGTGACATAACGTGTAATAACAGCACATAATGCGATAAATGTCAATATAAAAGCATGATGCAACATGGACGTATCAAGCCACCATACCGAGGATGAAGCCACCTGGGAACGAGAGGATGATCTACGCAGAGACCACCTGTCAGGACCCCGATTCCAAGTCACATCGATCTAGCCGGTAACACCTCATATCACTTTGTGGCCTCACGCACGGTATTCCCACGGGTGTCGCCTTACCATGGCCCGGGACCGTTTGCGCCTTTTGGCTCATGTATATGATAGTGTCGCTAGCATCCATATGACAGAGAACCCAGGCCGACATGACTAGTCGTGAACCCAAAGTGGCACTAACTTACGGGGACAGGCATACATGAATCAACATCGAGCATGTCGGTCAGCAGCGTGCGAATCCGGGCTGTAGCACTGGGCTAACAGGACTCCGGGAACCCGGGCTGTAGCAGGCTAGGCAGGACTTCGGATGTCACCGCGTGACATTTCCCCGAAGGGACAGACACAGGAATGAAGTGAATCACATGCCGGCCAGTCAAGTGTTCCGGAGCAGTAGTGCTGGGCTAGCAGGACTCCGGTGAACCGGGCTGTAGCGGACTACTATGGCTCATGGAAGCACAAGACTACATTTCCCCATAAGAGAGGCTACCAAGGATAAACAACTAGGTTGTCGGATCCCACACATACCAAGCATTTCAATCATACACACCATATGCTCGATATGTGTAAATTCAACATGGCATCACAACATAACTCTACGACCCAAGTACTTATTCATTAGGCTCCGAGGAGTGAGATATTACAAACATGGGTCTCATGACCCAACATTCAGAGCATACAAGTCAAAGCACATGCAGAAGCTTACAATGTCTGAGTACAGACATCTACAAATGAAAAAGGCTGAGAAGCCTGACTATCTACCAGATCCTGCCGAGGGCACAAGATCGTAGCTGAGGTATCAAGCTAAACGTCAAAGTCCACACGGAACTACTAGCGAGACTGACGTCTCTCTGCAAAACATAAAATAGGCAAACATGAGTACAAATGTACCCAGCAAGACTTACATCAGAACTAGCTACATATGCATCGGTATCAACAAAGGGGGTGGTGGAGTTTAACTGCAGCAAGCCAGCTTTGACTCGGTGGCTATCCTAAACTACGACTACAAGTAACTCTTTTGAGGTGGCGCACACGAGTCCACATATTCCCCATTCAATACACCACTATGCATCCGCTCCCGTCTCCCTACGAGGACGCCATCCATAGCACTCACGCTTATCTTGCGCATTTTAGAGTATCCACTTTCACTTGTCTATGAACTGTACAGGCAATCCAGAAGTCCTTTTCCGCGGACACGGCTATTCGAATAGACGATGTTAACCCTGCAGGGGTGTACTTCTTCACACACGCTCTCGCCACTTACCACCATGTACACGTCGTGTATCTCGGCAACCTTCAAGCGAAAGCCTGGCGAGGGAGTCGGCCACGACCTGACTAACCACACAAGTCTCTCGTCCAGGTTTATCGCCTATTCGGGTTCCATCCGCAAGGAGATCCGGCCGGGGTGTCGCTCACGGCCCCAAATGATGTGTACAGGGTTCCAAACCCACCAAACGGGCGACGCTTGGCATACCCGGCCACGGTGCCTAGTCTGTCCCAAGCCCACCTGTACCGGGTGCCACTTGGTAGACTACTAACACTACCTACAAACACCAGAAACTAGTTGCAACTCCTGGACAGAGATCATGTTGATTAATAAGCCGAGAGGGGTCGAGTTACCGGAACCCAATGTGTGGTAGTAACTGTTCATGGATCACAAACACAGAACTCAGTTCCTGAGGACGGCTGCAATGAGACAACCCACCATGTACTCCTACATGGCCTCTCACCGCTACCTTTACCAAAACGTGTTCACATACTTAGCTCTCAACAGTAGGACATGTTCACACACCTCTAATTCATCCCTGATGAATCAGACCTGACTCAACTCTAGGCAGTAGCAGGCATGACAAACAAGCATGAATGAGTAGGCACATCAGGGCTCAAACAACTCCTACTCATGCTAGTGGGTTTCATCTATTTACTGTGGCAATGACAGGTCATGCAGAGGAAAGGGGTTCAGCTACCGTAGCATGTAACAGTTGAAACGTTGTTGTCCTAATGCAGTAAAAGAGAGCAGGAGCGAGAGAGTGGGATTGTATCGGAATGAACAAGGGGGTTTTGCTTGCCTGGCACTTCTGAAGATCATATAGCTCTTCATCGGTGTCATCGAACTCATCGTCGGAATACGCCTACCGAGAGGGGACAAGCACCGGCAACAGAGAAGAACACAATCAATGCAAATGCGACAATATGATGCATGATCATGACATGGCAATATGCTGTGATTTGAGCTAATGCAGCTAGCAACAAGTGCAAGGGAGTCCATTTGAACCAAAGGTTCAAATGCAAACTCTAGTTTGAGCATTTAAAATGCCATTTGAATGTTTTCACTTATACAGCATGTATAAGTTGGTTTTCCATGCATGAAAGTAGCATAAATGGATAGATTGGATTTTTTGATAATTTTTCATATATAACTTATTTCATTTGGAGTTACGGTTGATTTTATATGAATTTTTGAAGTTAGCATTATTTTCTGAAATTTCCTGAATAAGAATAAATCCAGAAAATAATTAGCTGCGTCAGCACTGCGTCACTATGATGTCAGCGGGTCAACGGGGCCGGTCCAGGTCAAACCTGACCAGTGGGACCCGCGTGTTAGTGTCTTAACTAATTAACAGAGACTGTTAGCGCCAATTAACAAATCGGCTTAATTAAACCATAGGCTGGGCCCAGAAGTCAGTGACTCAGAGGGGAGTCAAACCCAGTCAACTGTGGTCAAACTCGCCGGAGTTGACCCACGGCTCGTCGCCGGCGAGGCCAGAGACGGCGGAGGGCTTCGGGTTTCTTGCTCCGGCAACCAAATGGCCGGCGGAGACCACCTACGTGACGTTGGCGATCCCGCGCGTCGAGTGGTGCAGTCAGTTACGCCGGGGGCGACCTATATTGACGGCGGCGAGCTCAAAGGCGGCGGCCGGAGTTCGGGTCTCAGCGGAAACGGCGTTGTGGGGCACGGGCAAGCGAAGTAAAACGCTGCGCAGCATCCTGGGGTCACCAGGAGCTCGGTGAGGTGCACGGGCGCGACTCGTTCGAGCTCAGGCCACGGCCGCGACAAGGCCGGGCGGCCGTGAGCTTCTGGCATGGCGGGGATCGATGGCTGCGACATGAATTCGTCAAGGGGAGCAGGGGGTTCGATAGAGGGGCTCACGGCGGGGTCGTCGGTGATCTCAGCGTGCTCGGGGACGGCCTGGTGATGATGAATCGGTCGACGACGGCCGTCGGTGCAGAGGACGAAGATGGCGTCGATGACGGCGCTCCAGGGCGTCCGGCGTCATGTGGCTCATCGGAGAGGATGGGGGCGTCACTGAAGAGCTCGGGGGCGCGTCGGAGGGGCTCGGAGATGGCTGTGGCCGTGGTGGAGCTCGTCGGCAGCGACGGCTGCGTTCGCTCGCGCTCGGGGAAGGGACTAGAGGGCGAGGGAGAGAGCAGAGAGTGAGGGAGAAAAGCGAAGGGGCTGCGGGGCGTCTCCAGACGCGTCGGGGGCGCCTCGGTGGCAAGCAGGAGGTGGAGCTCGGGCGCGCGCGCTGTCGACACGCCTCTGCCTACTGGCAGAGGTTGAAGACAGCCGCTTCAGGCCAGCGGGCTGGGCCAGCTGGAGGAGCTGGGCCAGGTGGGCTGCCAGGTAAGTCAGGTGGGTCTCTCTCTCTCTTCTTTTATTTGTTTCTGTTTTCTAGTTTTTCTGCTATAGTTTGAGCTTAGGAAAAATACCAAGGCATTTCCTAAAATCCTGAAAATATTCATGGACACTTGCTGAATTATTTCAGTGACCCAAAAATAGTTCCAACATTATTTGAGCATTTAAATTATTTATAGTACTTAAATGCCCAAAGTCAAATATAATAAGATTTAATTCAAAAATCCAGAATGGCCTAGAAATATGTGCATCATTTTTGTCAGAGGTGTGGGACCAATTCAGAAATGATGAACATTTCTAAAGGGCATTTTGGGATCATTGAAAAGATTTAAGTTTGAACCTAGTTGAATTTCATTTGGTGCTAGGGTTTATCATCCCCCATTTCAAGTTTCTGAGAAATTTAAACATGATGCAACAACCAAGCTAGTCCAAGTGCATAGCAAGGCTCGGGACGTGACACCACCCACACCTATTTTCTAGCCAACCCGAATCTCGAATACGAGATTCATCTTAAGGGGGGTAGGTTTGTAACATCCCAAATTTTCAATTTGGAATGTTATACATAGGTCATTCATGCATATCATATTTTATTGCATTTCGTTTTGCGATCCTCGAAATTCTAAGAAACTCAAGGACCCACGGAGAGAGTTGAGGATTTCACGTTTTTCATATTTGACTTTTATCAAATATCGAAACAAGGATCACTTCGGTTTTAATTATTTTTCTCTCCGAAAATATTTCATATTAAAATATAAGAGAGGAGATAATATGACTTCTCCAAAATATAGGGAATATTGGAGGAAAATATTAAAATCAAATAAATAATTCTTTTGGTCTTTTATTGCTATTTTATTTGAATTAGGAAAAATATGTGTTTTTTAAAATTGCATTAGAGGCCCAAATAAATGTTCACTTTGTCCGCAATATTATTAGAGGACCTTGAAAATTTATTTCTGGATTTTTGGACTCCGTTTAGTATTTTTTATGTGTTGTACCGCGTCAGGATATTTTTTTTAAAGTGCACCGACCTAACGGGCCGTAACCGACCCGGACTCCAGCCGGGGGCAGGCTTTATAAGCCGGCAACCCCCAGGCCCCAGCCCACGAAGCCGCCAGCCCGCGCCCCTGAACCCTAACCCTAGCCGCCACGCCGCCGCCCGATGCCGCCGCCTCCCCGTCGCGCCGCCGCCGCGGATCGCCCGCCCACCGGAGCCTCGCCAGAGGTAGCCGCCGCCGCCGCCGCCGCCGCCGTTCGTCGTTTTTTTCGGTTAACCGTTCGGTTTTTTAGAAACCCTAGATCTATTTTTTTAATAGATTGGTTCGGTTTTTTCGGTTTAGTTACTTAGCGGACGTTCGTCCGTACGTTCGTTTTAACGAACGCTGTTTGTCAGTTAGCCGCAGACAGCGAACGTTCATTCGTTAGCCTGTTCGTCTCGTTTTATTTTCCAGGGTTTTTCCGCGATTATTTTCGATCACGATTTCTGCCCTAATCTTCGTTTTAGTTTATCTTTTCGCCCGTTTATCCAAATCAGGTGAAACAAGCGCCTAGGTCTTCGTCTCGAAGCCCTCTTTCTGTTTAACCAACTTGAACAAGATTTTGGTACTATAAAATTTGAATTTAGTCCAGATTAGAAAACGGATCTTGTTTCTTTCGTAGTTTGAGTTTTGTTGCTCCGTTTGATTTGATTCTTTTTGCAAATCGGAGTTCTTCAGTTGAACTTTCTGGTTAGATCTTCTTATTTGAGTTTTACCCGTGCATCTTTGTTTGAGTGCTTATGTATGCTATTGTTTGTTTGCGATAGAATTCCCGGAGTACGAAACGTGCTACTACAAGTCTCTAGGTTTTGCGGATCGTCAGCAAGGCAAGTAACACATTGATCATACCCCTTTATTACCCAGTTTTTATGCATTAGTTTCAAACCTCACACATTGCATGAGTAGGATCTCTTAACATGTGGGTCTGGGAAGTAGATGATGAGGTAGAACCTATTGCCCTTTTATTATCAAACCCTGGGAGTTACTTCTATGTTATGCTATTATTGCCATGCTATGCTCGTAGACGTGGTTTGGGTTTGAGAGTATCCATGACAGATGTGAGTTTGCTAACTAATGGTTCAACTAAGGTGGCAACTTTGATACACATCTGGGTGGATTGCTTGTGGGCACCTGGAGAATCCAGTGTTGTCCTAGGATATCCCGGAGTACCGTGTGATCATCCTACGGTCCGCCACCCAGGCTCAAAGGGATCATAAGATTATTCATGCTAGAAACTTCCGTGTGCAGCCACAAGCCATTATGGGCTCTGGCATAGTTGAGTATGTTGCGTGGCCTCTTTCAGTAGTAGGCTAGCAGATGTAGAGGGAAAGTAGGTGTAACTGTCTACCCAGAGTAAAGAGTTAATGCTTCTGAAAGACTGTGTCTCGGTCATCCGTTTCTCAAACACTTTGTAGTGCGAGAAATCAAACGGAGGAGATCGAGTCTTGTGGGGAAAAGTGCGCAAACCTCTGCAGAGTGTATAAACTAATCATGGTTAGCCGTGTCCCCGGTTATGGACATCTTGAGTATCTGGTTCTTGGATTATCATATGGATCTCATCACTCTAAATTAATTTGTTGGGATGTTAATGACTACTTTAATTGGGATTGAGTTGGAGGAACCTTCTCAATGATGTTTCAACCACCATGGTAGTTAAATAAAAATATATTCCTTTGTTGTAGGGAAAATTGGCTTTTCGAAAAAACATTATAACCATAGAGCCTCCACCAGCCATATATGCATGTAGTGATAGCATTTATCTGTGCATTGCTCTATTGTGTTATTTTGCCAGCATATTCCATGTGCTGACCCGTTTTCGGGCTGCAACATATTATGTTGCAGACTTTTCAGGCGACGACTAAGGTGCCATAGGTCGTTTGTCATGCACTCAGCTATGCTGTTGGAGTTGATGGACTCACTTTATCTTCCAAGCCTTCCGTTGTTATCTTATTTAGATGGCCTTAAGCCATATTTATTGTAATAGGTTCTCTTTTGAGACATTCGATGTAATAAGTGTGTGATTGCTACTCTGTCTATTATACTATGTGATTATATCGTCTAAAATCATCTATTATAACACGGAGTGTTAGCATGTGTTTTAGTTACTCGGACCATGAGAGTGTCTCGGTCACTTCCCCTCCTTCCTTCTCTCGTTTAGCCGCCGGAGGCACCGCCCGCGACCTCCCACAGCCCGCGTCGCCCGCGCATGCGCTTGCCGTGCCCGCGGCCTTCCCTTGCTCCGGCCGCTTCCCGTACCCCCCTCTCGCCGACCACCATCGCCCACCCGCTGCTCCGCGCGCGCCCGTGGGCCGCTGCTGCTAGGGGTCATGTCCTGCTCCTCCTCTCGCACGCTGCGCTGCTTGCTGCAGCTCGTCGGGAGCTGCTGCCGCTCCCGCTGACACCGCTCGTGCCGCCGCACATGCCCGCTACCGCCCGCGCTCGCCTCGCCCCTGCCCTGTGCGCCGCCGTGTCAGGCCCTACCCCGCTCCCACACCTTGCCCACACCCCTGCGTCGTCCGACTGCCGGCGCCAGCCGCGCGTCCGTGGCCCTCGTTGTGGCTCCGGCTAGCCGCGCCGGCGCCGCCCCTTCCGCGGCCTCGCCAGCCGTATGACCCGGTCGGGTCCGGCCCCTCGGGCACACGCCCGTGCCCGTTATGCCCGCACACCCGGCTGGCGCCAGTGGGCCAATGACCACTGGGCCCGCCCCTTTTGAAAAAAAGGATTTTAGAAATAAAAATAAACTTAATTTGGTAATTAATTAGCTTAACTAACCTTGCTTAATTAGCCTAATTAACCAGATTAGTTAATCTAAATATGCTTAATTAGCAAGGCCAATGACAGGTGGGCCCTGGTTGTCAGGTTGACTAGTCAACAGTCAGTGTTGACTACTGACATCATGATGACGTCAGGCTGACGTCATAATTCCCTTTTGTATTAATAATAATTTTAGAATATTGTTTAAAACTTTGAAAAATCATATAAAATTATCCGTAGCTCGGATGAAAAAGTTTTCTACATGAAAGTTGCTCAGAACGACGAGACGAATCCGGATAAGCCCTCCGTTCGTCTGTCACACGTCCCTAGCCTAGCGAACCTTCAACCTTCCCCCTCCTTTTCATCTGTCTGAAAAATGCCAAACTTCGGGAAAACTTTCCCGGATGTTTCCCCCCTTCGTCGGTATTGTGTAGCACCGCGTTAGAACATGTCTAGCTCTGCCTGTTGTCCTGTTATCCTCTTGCTTGCTATGTATTTACTGTTTCTTCCCCCTCTTCTTCTCCGATAGACCCTGAGACCACTGCTGAAGCCCCTGTGATATACTACGTCGACGACGACCCCTCCTTCTCGCCTGAGCAACCAGGCAAGCCCCACCTTTGATCATCCTGATATCGCCCATTCCATTCTCTCATGCTTGCATTAGATTTTACTACTGTATTTGAATGCTCCTATTCTGATGCATAGCCTGCTTTTGTACCTGCTATTGTTACCTACCTGCTTCTCCTAAACTGCTTAGTATAGGTTGGTTGGTGATCCATCAGTGACCCCCACTTGTCCTTATTGCCCCTGCTTCATCATTGATGACTCGATATACGTGATCGACGACTAGAGCCCGACACCTCACATCACATCACGCCCCTTTTGTTGCTCGACTCTACAGAGCTACTATCGAGTGCCGAGGGTGATCCCTCATAACGCACTCCTGATGATAATTCTGTAGTGTAGCTATTCGGTCGTGGTCATCGAGGGTGATTTCCTCTTTCACCATTCCCGATACAGCTCTGTCGTTCAACACCTCAAGTGTGAACCTCGAGGGTGGTCCCTCTTACGTTCACCTTGATGATTACATTGAGTGGAATCCTCCGAGGGTGATTCCTTGGGTTTTCCCCTTGATGTTTGGACACACGGATACCTTGACATTACTTGAGACCTTTGGGAAAGTCGGGCGGAGGAGATGGTTACGAGGCACGGCCGGGAAGTCAGGCAGCCCTCGAGTGGGCTGGGCTTGCCCTTGCCGTATTTCCTCGAGACGGGGCGACAGGGTCACATTATCGTGAGTCTCTGCTCGTCTCCGCAAGCTAATAATACACTATGGTTTGGGTATTTGTTCTGAGTTGGCCTTTGGCCTTTACGCACTAACCACCACGCAAGAATAGTTATGGGCCTCGACGTCGCAGTATCAGCCGAAGCTTTGTCAGACGTCCAGTTCAGCATTGCGGCACGGCTGGGCCGGCACCATCCTGTAGTGGTGGAGCATGGACCCGCCCTGCACGTAACGACCCGGAGTGCAATAAGCGATGGGCCCAGACCCCGGAGTGCTTAGGAGGTAGACCGGTGGGGACCTCTCTGCTGAGCCTAGGTAGGGCTGCGACGTGTTGATCTTCCGAGGCCGGGCATTCACCCAAAAAAGTGTGTCCGGCCAGAGTGATTGAGCGTGTCGGAAAACGTGGTGCACCCCTGCAGGGAAGATCTTTATTCGAATACCGTGTCCACGGTAATGGACGTTCAGACTTATATATTGATCTAATACAACTAGAAATGGATACTTAAGTTATGTGGCTCCGGGATTGCTTTCTCGCAGGGAGTCGAGGAAGGATCTCTGGGCATTATTGCTACAACATGCTTGATAATTAAACTGCTATTCTTTACTCTTCTTTATGCTGCAAGATGCTTGGAGCTCTTTGAAGATGCTAGTCTTCGATAGGCTAGGACTTTCCCCCCTATTCTGGCATTATGCAGTTCAGTCCACAGATACAGCCCTTTCATTTGATACCAATGCATACTTAGTTTAGATCAGATGCTTGTGAGTACTTTGGATGAGTACTCACGGTTGATTTGCTTCCCCTTTTCCCCTTCTTTCTTCTTTCTGGTTGTTGCAACCAGATGGTGGATCCCTGGAGCCAGATGCCACCGCCGACGGATACTACTACATGGAGGCCACCGAAGACCAGGAGTAGTTAGGAGGTCCCAGGTAGGAGGCCTTGCCTCTTCGATCGTGTTGCTTTTGTGCTAGCCTTCTTAAGGCATCCTTGTCTAACTTATGTCTGTACTGAAACATTGTTGCTTGCGCTGACTCTTGTGTATTGAGCTTATATTCGAGCCCTCGAGGCCCCTGGCTTGTAATATGAAGCTTGTATTATTTCATTTTGTGTCTAGAGTTGTGTTGTGATATCTTCCCGTGAGTCCCTGATCTTGATCGTACACATTTGCATGTATGATTAGTGTACGGTCGAATCGGGGGCGTCACAAGTTAGTATCAGAGTCGACTGCCTGTAGGATCCCCCTTTCCAACTCCTTGGCCGAAGTTGAGTCTAGTCTTTGAAAAAAAGGTTTTACTAACATGGATGTGTGGCTTACGGGCCCACGTCGCCATTGGGTGGTATTAGGATCTTTTTACTCCTCGTCTATACTCTGGGACTCTGACCTCTCGTCTATTCGGGTTAAATGGTTTTGCTAACTCTAACTCTAGGTTCTCGTAAATACTTTCCCCCGAGGAGCCCTCACTCCAGATGATTGCTCGGTGCACCAAAAGATTCTGAAGATACTCTTCGATGTTTTCGCGAGACCATTATACGCTTCGCCATTGCGATCCCTACCACCGATAAATCCTTATGAGTAACTACCTACGTTGTCGTTCATACCTTCATCCCCAGTTGCTCTTGTTATTACAAGATGCCTTGAATTACTCTCTGTTGTCCTGAGAATCCGTTGAGCCTATTGCCTTGTAGTTCTTTGCCACATGAATACCCCTGCGGAAAATTACTCGCGCTTGCCGAGTATCCATTCGTCCAACGTTGTTCTTTGTTTCACAAAATTCTTTGGAATGCTATTCGATCTTCCAAAAATCCTTAGTAACCTAATGCTCTTGCTCCTCCTTGTCTGCTTGCATTGTGGATGCTTTCCATATGTCTAGCAATATTCTTTAAAATCCTTTGCGAGTGACATCATTACCCTATTGTTTCAACATGAGTGTGAATGCACGCAATCGTCAGTTGTTCCCTGGAATTGTCCTTCTGGCTCAGAAGTCACCCTTGACATGAGTTGGTGTTCGACAAATCAAACCTTGGTTGATTGTTGATCTATGTCTATTCAACTTGTCTTTGATCAGAGCCTCTGCCTCTGATCCCCCGATTTTTAAAATCTTATTTCCTTTGCATTTGAGCTTTGAATTAGTCAGTTATTTCTATAATCTGATATCCTTGCATTCTTTCTTCTTCTGGGTGAGTATCGATGCTCACATCCGATCCCTTGTGGACCACCAGATCCTTTGTTGGGTTTTATCCGACAACGTCCTTCTTATTCGGTGACATTATGAGCCCTTCCTCGGAAACATAATGCCTTTGGTAAATTGTATCCCCCGCTCTTGTCAGCCATACTCTGCTTTCGAGCTTGAGTTATTTACTGGTGAAGTTTGTGGTCTATGTTCATAAGATGCCACAGTGGGTTGAATCTACGCCTTGCCTAATCCGTGTGAACCGGAAGGTTATGCGGGTTATATCTACTGGCGTTTCTTCGGGTAACATTTCAACGCTACAACTTCTTCGAATGCGAGAAGTGAATGGAAAGTTGTGCATTAAAGAAGTGGGAGTCGACCTTGAACCTTTGTGTTCATGCCCATGGACTCGATGTGGAACTTATCATGGAAGCTTCTTGTTATGATAATAATGATCCCCTTGTGATAAGTTCATTTTGTATCTATATTGGTCCTTTGCAACCGTGGTTCCGACCATGATTGATCTCCCTGGATTCCATTTCTCGGACAAGTTAAAGTACTTGTCTTCTTCAGATCGTGTAACCTATCCAACCTCTACTTTGATCTACCTTCGAGTATTACCCTTTGGTATCTCGAGAATATCACGGAACTACATAACTTCTTATGAGTTCTTCCTCAACTGTTATTTCTCGCCGATTCAAAATTTTCCACGGGTTCTGAGTTGGTAGACACTCGAGGATAGCAATAACTGATTCGAGTCTACACTTTCCTTTCCATTGTTATGTTAACCTTTCTTGTAACGTAACATATTTGAGCACTAATAATTCGCTCCTTATGTAAATGCCTCGATATACAACTCTGTCAGTAAGACCTTGTTACTTTTGTTGATGACATCCCGGTAGCCGCCGATGGACGAGAACTTTGCCTACTGGTCCGCCTCACCTTGCGAGCAGGAAAATGGTTCTCTTCATCCCTCGCCCTTGGTACCAACGTTGTTGCCAACATAACTGACAGTCTATGCTCTGACATGCCTTGCTATCAGCGCCCTTTCTACTTTTAACTCACATGGTGGGCCCATAACCCATAGTTCCACAGGATCGAAACCAGACTCTCCTGTACAACATTGACTCCGAAATATTCTTTGCCCTTGGCTTCATGTGTAAATCAGGAGCCACCTTCCTAGTGATCTATTCTGGTATTAGACACAATACTTATTCCCATTGCTCTGAACCCCCTTTCACCCTTTGTTTCAGGCAACGAACAATTGCCTACCCGCGAAGCATCTTATTGCACCTTCTTACCTTGCTCTCGATGACTTTCTTAAATTTCCACTCGAGAGATGCCTCTATGCCACGGTCACTGAGAAAGCCCGCAGGTACCTATCTTGTGTTGAGCTCCGTCCTCCCCGAGTCTTTCCCCCTTACTCCACCCCTTAAATCTCGGGACGAGATTTCTTGTAGTGGAGGAGAATTGTGACGCCCGGATAATTAAGCTACAGTAATCCTCTGCTAATGGTGCCTTGTCATCACATTACTGTTGCTAATCCTCGCTTGATCCAGATCTTAATTCAAATTCAAGTTCAAACTAGAGTCCAAAATTTCAAATTTCTCAAACATGCAAACTAAAATGTTCAAAGGGTGGAAAATAATCCCTGCATATTTTTCATGTTGAAACACATCTTTTATAAAACTGTTTTTGTTTTAAAAGCAATGGAAAACAGAAAACAAAGAAAAGCAAAGCAAAAATATCAGAAATAAAATTAAAATAAAAAGGAACCACCCTCCCCCCCCCCCGGGCCAGAGCCAGCCAACTGGCCCGGCCCACTCCCCCTCCCTTGGTCGACCTCCTGTTCCCCCGACTGGGGTCGCTACAGGGGGCGCCCCGCCGGACCAGCTCGACGGCGCCGGAGAGTGGATAAGAGGCAGCGCCCGCAAGTTCTCTTCCTCCCCCTGGAACCCTAGCCGCCCACTACCCTACCCCCTCAGATCCAAATCCACCTCTCCCCCTCCTCCTCGCGCCTCTTCCCTCTCTCCCGCGAACAACCGCATCGTGGTCGCCATGGACCTCGTCGATCCCGCGGCCACCGGCCTCCCCGTCGCCAGCTAGCATGCCAAGGAGCTTCCCTACGGTCATCCCCTTCAACTACACCGAAGAACCCGCACTGGAGCGCCCGCATCGCCGTCTTCTTCCTCCTCTGCCTCGTCGGACTCCATCGACTACTCCGGCTCCGGCAGGCCTCCCCGAGCACGCTGCCATCCCCTACCATCCCGCCGCGAGCACCGCATCGATTCCCCTCTCTTCCTTCTCTCGTTTAGCCGCCGGAGGCACCGCCTGCGACCTCCCGCAGCCCGTGTCGCCCGTGCATGCGCTTGCCGTGCCCGTGGCCTTCCCTCCCTCCGGCCGCTCCCCCTACCCCCCTCTCGCCGACCACCGCCGCCCACCCGCGGCTCCGCGAGCGCCCGTGGGCCGCTGCTGCTAGGGGTCGCGTCCTGCTCCTCCTCTCGCACGCTGCGCTGCTTGCTGCAGCTCGTCGGGAGCTGCTGCCGCTCCCGCTGACACCGCTCGTGCCGCCGCACATGCCCGCTACCGCCCGCGCTCGCCTCGCCCCTACCCTGTGCGCCGCCGTGTCAGGCCCTACCCCGCTCCCACACCTTGCCCACACCCCTGCGTCGTCCGACCGCCGGCGCCAGCCGCGCGTCCGTGGCCCTCGTTGTGGCTCCGGCTAGCCGCACCGGCGCCGCCCCTTCCGCGGCCTCGCCAGCCGTATGACCCGGTCGGGTCCGGCCCCTCGGGCACACGCCCGTGCCCGTTATGCCCGCACACCGGCTGGCGCCAGTGGGCCAATGACCACTGGGCCCGCCCCTTTTGAAAAAAAGGATTTTAGAAATAAAAATAAACTTAATTTGGTAATTAATTAGCTTAACTAACCTTGCTTAATTAGCCTAATTAACCAGATTAGTTATTCTAAATATGCTTAATTAGCAAGGCCAATGACAGGTGGGCCCTGGTTGTCAGGTTGACTAGTCAACAGTCAGTGTTGACTACTGACATCATGATGACGTCAGGCTGACGTCATAATTCCCTTTTGTATTAATAATAATTTTAGAATATTGTTTAAAACTTTGAAAAATCATATAAAATTATCCGTAGCTCGGATGAAAAAGTTTTCTACATGAAAGTTACTCAGAACGACGAGACGAATCCGGATAAGCCCTCCGTTCGTCTGTCACACGTCCCTAGCCTAGTGAACCTTCAACCTTCCCCCTCCTTTTCATCTGTCTGAAAAATGCCAAACTTCGGGAAAACTTTCCCGGATGTTTCCCCCCTTCGTCGGTATTGTGTAGCACCGCGTTAGAACATGTCTAGCTCTGCCTGTTGTCCTGTTATCCTCTTGCTTGCTATGTATTTACTGTTTCTTCCCCCTCTTCTTCTCCGATAGACCCTGAGACCGCTGCTGAAGCCCCTGTGATATACTACGTCGACGACGACCCCTCCTTCTCGCCTGAGCAACCAGGCAAGCCCCACCTTTGATCATCCTGATATCGCCCATTCCATTCTCTCATGCTTGCATTAGATTTTGCTACTGTATTTGATTGCCCCTATTCCGATGCATAGCCTACTTTTGTACCTGCTATTGTTACCTACCTGCTTCTCCTAAACTACTTAGTATAGGTTGGTTAGTGATCCATCAGTGACCCCCACTTGTCCTTGTTGCCCCTGCTTCATCATCGATGACTCGATCTACGTGATCGACGACTAGAGCCCGACACCTCACATCACATCACGCCCCTTTTGTTGCTCGACTCTACAGAGCTACTATCGAGTGCCGAGGGTGATCCCTCATAACGCACTCCTGATGATAATTCTGTAGTGTAGCTATTCGGTCGTGGTCATCGAGGGTGATTTCCTCTTTCACCATTCCCGATACGGCTCTGTCGTTCAACACCTCAAGTGTGAACCTCGAGGGTGGTCCCTCTTACGTTCACCTTGATGATTACATTGAGTGGAATCCTCCGAGGGTGATTCCTTGGGTTTTCCCCTTGATGTTTGGACACATGGATACCTTGACATTACTTGAGACCTTTGGGAAAGTCGGGCGGGCCCGTAGAGCACCCGCAAGATGGTTACGAGGCACGGCTGGGAAGTCAGGCAGCCCTCGAGTGGGCTGGGCTTGCCCTTGTCGTATTTCCTCGAGACGGGGCGAAGGGGTCACATTATCGTGAGTCTCTGCTCGTCTCCGCAAGCTAATAATACACTATGGTTTGGGTATTTGTTCTGAGTTGGCCTTTGGCCTTTACGCACTAACCACCACGCGAGAATAGTTATGGGCCTCGACGTCGCAGTATCCGCCGAAGCTTTGTCACACGTCCAGTTCAGCATTGCGGCACGGCTGGGCCGGCACCATCCTTTAGTGGTGGAGCCTGGACACGCCCTGCACGTAACGACCCGGAGTGCAACGGGCGATGGGCCCAGACCCCGGAGTGCTTAGGAGGTAGACCGGCGGGGACCTCTCTGCTGAGCCTAGGTAGGGATGCGACGTGTTGATCTTCCGAGGCTGGGCATTCACCCAGAAAAGTGTGTCCGGCCAGAGTGATCGAGCGTGTTGGAAAACGTGGTGCACCCCTGCAGGGAAGATCTTTATTCGAATACCGTGTCCACGGTAATGGACGTTCAGACTTATATCTTGATCTAATACATCTAGAAATGGATACTTAAGTTATGTGGCTCCGGGATTGCTTTCTCGCAGGGAGTCAAGGAAGGATCCCTGGGCATTATTGCTACAACATGCTTGGTAATTAAACTGCTATTCTTTACTCTTCTTTATGCTGCAAGATGCTTGGAGCTGCTTGAAGATGCTAGTCTTCGATAGGCTAGGACTTTCCCCCCTATTCTGGCATTCTGCAGTTCAGTCCACAGATACAGCCATTTCATTTGATACCAATGCATACTTAGTTTAGGTCTGATGCTTGCGAGTACTTTGGATGAGTACTCACGGTTGCTTTGCTTCCCCTTTTCCCCTTCTTTCTTCTTTCTGGTTGTTGCAACCAGATGGTGGATCCCTGGAGCCAGATGCCACCGCCGACGGATACTACTACATGGAGGCCACCGAAGACCAGGAGTAGTTAGGAGGTCCCAGGTAGGAGGCCTTGCCTCTTCGATCGTGTTGCTTTTGTGCTAGCCTTCTTAAGGCATCCTTGTCTAACTTATGTCTGTACTCAGATATTGTTGCTTCCGCTGAATCTTGTGTATCGAGCTTATATTCGATCCCTCGAGGCCCCTGGCTTGTAATATGAAGCATGTATTATTTCATTTTGTGTCTAGGGTTGTGTTGTGATATCTTCCCGTGAGTTCCTGATCTTGATCGTACACATTTGCATGTATGATTAGTGTACGGTCGAATTGGGGGCGTCACATCATCCTTCTCAAGATTGTATTCATCTAACAATTTGCATAAATTGGCAACCAAATCTGCCACGTACCCCTCACATTCTGCGAATGAAATGTTTACACCATGCAACATTGCAAAGCAAACAAGTAACATCTCATTTTTGTACCGAGGATCAAGAATTGTAGCTATGCCCATTAGACCTTGAATATCAGTCCAATATTCATTAAACTTATTTGTCATGCTAGCAGACATGGCTTTTATCACAGCATTGCCACATGTTTACCATTGTCTCATGTTCATTTTGATCTCACAAATCTTGGGGAAATATATGTTGGCTGTTACATAATTAGTTCCAGAAAAGAGTGTGGTGATGTCAAAGAACAACCGCAACCTCTCGACAACATGAATGGCAAAATTCCACTCTTCCTCGCTAGGGAGACTCTCGTATTGTTTATCAGCCTTCTTTAATCTTACAAAAACAGATCTATATGGGAGAGCCACACTAAGCATTGTGAAAGTTGAATTCCACCTAGTTTTGCAATCAAGTGTTAATCTTCTAGTAATTTTAACCTTTTGATACTTTGCAATTTCCTCAAACTTCTCTACTCTTTTTGGTGTAGCAGTCCAAAAAATATAAGCGCACTAACATAAATATACCTAATCGTGTTTCTTGTCACCATTTTAAATAACAGCCGAAGGGCACTAACAAATCTTCGGAAACCTGCATGATCGACTATAGATAAGGGATACTCATGCACCACAATCATGGATGCTATCTCCTTTCTAGAAAGATCTTGATCGAATGTGTAATTCTCCACGGATACTTTTCCTTGGTTTGCAGAACTAAACCTCAAAGAAGATTGATTAAGGGTTTTACCCTTGATCTTGATCTTTTTTCAGAACACAAATACCTAAGTGGTAATGAAGATGCTTGGTCCCATTCTTTGGTTCTCCTCGAAGCTCCTTATTGCAATAAACACACTTTGCCTTCCATTTTCCCGCAACCTTCACTCTCTTGAACTCTGCCCACACAGTCGAGGTAAGTTTTCTTTTGGAAGCAACTTCCACATTCTCCTCCTCTTCTTCATCCCCATCTTTTCCCGCTTCATCCCCTCCAGCCCCATCTTCCTCCTCATCAGAAACAAAAATAGGATTTGCAAACTCATGATAATCAACCAACTCGTCGAAGTCATCCTCTTCCTCTTCCATGTGATCATTTTGCGGTACACTTCCAGTCCCCGAGTATGCAACTACAGCTTGGCCACCACTTTCTGTTGGAGGTGTCGACATGCTGCCACTAGACATTCTGCAGTTAACATGATTATGCATTTGGAAAGACTACCACTGGACATGCTACCACTATGTAAACAAGACAACAACATATACTAAAAAGTGTAAACAAGACAGCAAAATAATAATAAAATGCACTATCCTATATATACACTACCACAGTACCAATACACATGCTCCTAATAAAACAGCACCATATGAAAACACTACCAAATCTGCAAATATTCCTAGACAAGCCTGATGGTAGCTGCAACTACGTCGGTATTTCCCCGCAGAGGGAGGGATGATGTAGCATAGCGACGGTAGGTATTTCTCTCAATTATGAAACCAAGGTATCGAACCAGTAGGAAGACCAAGCAACACAACGTAAACAGCACCTGCACACAAACAACAACACCTCGCAACCCGACGAGTTAAAGGGGTTGTCAATCCCTTCCGGGGTACGGCGCCTCAAGATAGGTAAGCGGACGTGAGGTAAATTGTAGTAGATTGATAGATCGAACGCCAAATAAAATAAACAAAGATAAAACGCAGCAAGTATTTTTTGTATTTTTTGGTTTAATAGATCAAAATAAAAATGCAAAGGAGAAATAGATCGCAAGGAAAATATATGAGGAAGAAGACCCGGGGGCCGTAGGTTTCACTAGTGGCTTCTCTCGAGAAAACTAGCAAAACGGTGGGTAAACAAATTACTGTCAGGCAATTGATAGAACTTCAAATAATTATGACGATATCCAGGCAATGATCATTACATAGGCATCACGTCCAAGATTAGTAGACCGACTCCTGCCTGCATCTACTACTATTACTCCAACATCGACCGCTATCCAGCATGCATCTAGTGTCATAAGTTCATGGAAAAATGGAGTAATGCAATAAGAACGATGACATGATGAAGACAAGATCCGTTTATCTATATGGCGGTAGATATAGATCTCGTCTTTTTATCCTTAGTAGCAATGATACATACGTGTCGGTTCCCTTTCTATCACTGGGATCGAGCACCGTAAGATCGAACCCACTACCGGGCACCTCTTCCCATTGCAAGATAAATAGATCAAGTTGGCCAAACAAAACCCAAATATTGGAGAAGAAATACGAGGCTATAAGAGATCATGCATATAAGAGATCAAAGAAACTCAAATAACTTTCATGGATATAAAAAGATATGACTGATCATAAACTCGAAGTTCATCACATCCCGACAAACACACCGCAAAAAGAGTTACATCATATGGATCTCCAAGAGACCATTGTATTGAGAATTCAGCGAGAGAGAGAAAGCCATCTAGCTACTAACTACGGACCCGAAGGTCTACAAAGGACTACTCACGCATGATCGGAGAGGCACCAATGGAGTGGTGAACCCCTCCGTGATGGTGTCTAGATTGGGTCTGGTGGTTCTGGACTCTACGGTGGCTGGATGAATATTTCGTCGACGTATCTAGGGTTCTGGTATTTTGGGGGTATTTATAGAGCAAAGAGGCGGTCCGGGGGGCACCCGAGGTGGGCACAACCCACCAGGGCGCGCCTGGGACTCCTAACGCGCCCTAGTGGGTTGTGCCCCCCTCGGGGCACCCTCCAGGCGCAACCAGGGCCCATTGCCTTCCTTCTGGCCCATAAAAAATCATCGTGAAGTTTCGTGGCATTTGGACTCCGTTTGATATTGATTTCCTGCGATGTAAAAAACATGGAAAAAACAGCAACTGGCACTTGGCACTATGTCAATAGGTTAGTACCAAAAACTGATATAAAATGACTATAAAATGATTATAAAACATCCAAGATTGATAATAAAACAGCATGGAACAATAAAAAATTATAGATACGTTGGAGACGTAGCAGCATCCCCAAGCTTAACTCCTACTCGTCCTCGAGTAGGTAAGTGATAAAAACAGAATTTTTGATGTGGAGTGCTGTTCATCAAGTCATATCATATTTTTTTTCTTTATAGCATGGACATTTGGACTTTTATGTGATTCAAAGCAACAGTCTAGTTTTGACATAATAATTTAGATACTCAAGCATATCAACAAGCAACCATGTCTTTCAAAATATCAATGCTAAAACAAGTTATCCCTAGCCCATCATGCTCAAACATTGATCCATTCATGAAACACACTTGAATATTAACTACACCCAATACTTGAGCACGATCATATTGCCTCCTAGTTGGTGCTTTTTATGAGAGAAGATGGAGACTCAAATTTCAAAATAAAAATTGCATAAAGTAAAAGAAAGGCCCTTCGCAGAGGGAAGTAGGGATTTGTAGAGGTGCCAGAGCTCAAAGCGAAAAAATAGAGATAAAAACATTTTGGGAGGTGTATCCATCCCACCAACGAAAACGACTTAGTGTTCCGAACACTTTCCATGCTAGATATGCCATAGGAGGTTCCCAAACAGAAAATAAAGTTTATTCCTTTTTCCACCATTCTTTCACTTTCCATGGCTAGCCGTATCCACGATTGCCCTCCATACCAACACTTTCCAAGGAATTTATTATTTGACAACATAAAGTAAATATTTATTTATTTTTTGCATTTCGGGACTGGGCATCCCTAAGACCTTTGCCTTACTCTCGTGCAATGACAAGTGAATAAACACTCATCTTGAGAATAACACATCTAGCATGGAGAATATTAGCCACCCGTTACCGTTCTGCGAGCGAAACAAACACACAAAAGAGAAGTTTATTTTGAAAATTAGATATGGCACATGCAAATTTGCTTAGAACGGCAAAAGAATACCGCATATAGGTAGATATAGTGGACTCATGTGGCAAAACTGGTTTAAAGGATTTTGGATGCACAAGTAGAGGTCATACTTAGTGCAAAATGAAGGCTAGCAAAAGATTGGTAAGCGACCAACCAAGAAACGAATAATCTCATAAGCAAGCATTAAGCATAATTAACACCGAATAATGCACCACAAGTAGGATATGATTTTCACTGCATGATTATTGACTTTCGTGCATGCATAGGGAATCACAAACCTTAACACCAATATTCTTACTAGAGCACAATTACTCATCAACATAACTCATATCACATCATCATATCTCAAAACTATTACTAAGAATCAAGTTTATTTTGTCCAATGATCTTCATGATATTTTCTTTTACTTTATCCTTCTTGGATATCTATCACTTTGGGACTAATTTTCATGTGTTGCTTTTCATAAGCTCAAACAAATATAAGTGAGGATCATGAGCATAACAATTTTTCTTTCTCTCAAAATAATTTAAGTGAAGCAAGAGAGAATTTATTTAAAATTTTACTAACTCTCAAATAAATCTAAGTGAAGCAAGAGAGCATTTCTTCAAAAATAACAAAGCACGCCGTGCTCAAAAAGATATAAGTGAAGCACTAAAGCAAGTCCTAGCTCATAAAATATTTAAGTGAAGCATAGAGAGCAATTCTAACAAGTCATGATATAATTTTGGCTCTCACAAAAAGGTATGTCCAGCAAGGATTGATGACTTAAAACACAAAATAAAACAAGCAAAGACACATATCATACAAGACGCTCCAAGCAAAACACATATCATGTGACGAATAAAAATATAGCCTCGAGTAAAATACCGATAGTTGTTGCAAGAAAACGGGGATGCCACTCGAGGGCATCCCCAAGCTTAGTTGGTTGCTCATTCTTGGATAATAGCTTGGGATGCCTGAGCATCCCCAAGCTTAGGCTCTTACATCCTTCATCCATCATAAGATAACCCAAAACTTGAAAACTTCAATCACACAAAACTCAACAAAACCTTCGTGAGATCCGTTAGTGTAAGAAAAATAAACTACTACTATAAGTGTTGTATCAAACCAATTCTTATTTTGTTTTTGTATTATATCTACTGTATTCCAACTTTTCTATGGCAAAAACTCATCAAAGAAAACCACAAAGCCATCAAAATAAGCACACAACACAAAGAAAACAGAATCTGTCAAAACCGAACAGTTTGTAGCAATCTGATTTAAACGAATACTTCTGGAACTCCAAAAATTCTGTAACATCCCAAAATTCTAAATTTTGGAATGTTATATTAAATAAATAGTTTGATTGATTGTTTGATAGTGGTATGTTTGCTTGTGTGAAATTGAGTGAAATTTGAAACTTATTGAAAGTTGAATGAGAGGGAATAAAAGGACTTTCCCAAACTTTCATTTTTGCATCTCCATGAATTCAAATTCATTTCATCACAAAACCCTAGAGTGAAGATGATATGACTTCTTCCACTTAATTAAATGAAAAGGGTTTTTGAAAATATTTGAATTTCATTTGGAAATATTTCAAATTCAGAAACTTTAAGCAACTCAATGATTTTCATGAGAGAAGATAAAATTACTTCTTCAAAACATATGAAATATGAGTTGGAAGTTTAAAAGAATCAAATTTAAAGCCCCTTTTGAAATTATTTTCAATTTGGAGTTATTTGGGTTTTATTCAAATTATTTTCTCCAAAAATAAAATATAGAAAATAGGGTAAAATTATTCCCTACAATAGAAAATTGGAGATAAATAAATTTGAAACTATTTTGGTATTTTTAAAATGATTTTTATTGGGTTTTATTGCAGCAGTAGCACTCTTTGCTTTATTTAAATTTTTCCGAATTTTATTTGACGTTAGAAAAATGTTCTTGTTATAGAAAATTGTTTTCCGAAAATTTTGATATATAATATGCCTATATAAAGTTCTATTTTTATTTTCTTTTTTCAGTTTTTCCTTTTATGTTTCTATTTTTTTTTAAACTGTGTGTGCGGCCTACAACTATCCGTTGCCCACGGGCGCAACATAGTAAGCAGACAGGCCTGTAACTGTTTTTATTTATTTTTCGGTTATGCTTAGAGAAAAAAAATACTATTTTCAAAAATATTTCTTTTTCTTAAAAAAAGTTTAAAAAAACTGCAGCGCGCGTGCGCGGGCCGGCCGAACCCTTTAGCCCGTGCATTTTTCTCTTTTCTATTTTTACGTCTATGTAGTCACACATTGCCTAGCCTTTGACTCTTAAACCTCTTTTCCATCTATAAATATAGACCTATAGACCCTCCGAAAAATCATCTGATTCGAGTTAAATCAATATTTTGATTTGACTAATTCATTAAAAAAATATTTTTCCTCTCCTGCGGGACTTCTGGAAGTTGTCCCCTCTCTCCGAAATCGTCTTTTCTCTACCTTATAAAGGTATCTTTTTTTTTATATATACTTCCATAGTTTATTATTTCTAGACTAGTACGATAGAATAATTAGATTATTAATTAGTCTGTGTATTTAGACATTAGACCTAGAATTCTTTTAGCCGTAACTATTTTTCTTCCGTAAAACAGCTTGGCCCTGATTTTTTAAATAGCCATAACTTTTACTCGCTCATCCAAATTAGATGAAACCAGCGCCTATAGTTTCGTCTTGTTTTCACCTATCCAGTGAACCTGTCACATCAACTTTTTTTAAATTTTCAAATTTCGAATTCTATTCAAATTCATATCCAAACTTCTTTTGATCATAACTCGAGTTTTATAACTCCGATTTAATTGATTCTTTTTGCAAATCGAAGCTCTTGACCTAAACTTTCTGATAAGGCCAAATTCACCCAATTTTGGTACTGTTAGAAATTGTTTTCTGTTGCAAGAGTTAATTGCTTGTTTTCAAAGTTTTCCGAGATCTTTCTTCGATTCTTTTGCATGAGCGCTTATGTATGCAATTGCTTGCTTACGATAGATTGATCGGAGTGTGACGAGTAGAACTATCAGGAGTTATGAGTGCGAATCATCTTCATCAACAATACAAGGGAAGTTCGCACTTTGATCATACTCTTCATACCCAGTTTTTATGCATTAGTTTCAACCCTCAAACATTGCATGAGTAGGATTTTGATAATATGTGGGTATTGAGAAGTAGTTGTTGAGGAGGAACCTATTGTCTTTTATCAACCCTGGGATTACTACGTTATGCTTATACTGCCATGCTATGCTCGTAGACGTGGTTTGGTTTGAGAGAATTCATGAAAGATGTGAGAGTTATGTTTAACTAAGGGAAACTTAAGGTGGCTACTTTAATACACATCTGGGTGGATTGGTTGGGGCACCCTGGGGATACCAGTGGATTGCCCGGACACCTGGGAAATCCAGTGTTGTCCAAGGAGATCCCGGGGTATCCGTGTGATCATCCTATGGTTCGCCACCCAGGCTCAAAGGGATCATAAGATTATTCATGCTAGAAACTTCCGTATGCAGCCACAAGCCATTATGGGCTCTGGCATAGTTGAGTATGTTGTATGACCTCTTTCAGTGGTAGACTAGCAGATGTAGGGGATGTAGGTGGTATGGTCTACCCGTCGAAAGAGTTAATGCTTCTGAAAGACTGTGTCTCGGTCATCCGTTTCTCAAACATCATGTAGTGCGAGAAATACAACGGAGGAGATCGAGTCTTGTGGGGAAAAGTGCGCAAACCTCTGCAGAGTGTATAGACTAATCATGGTTAGCCGTGTCCCCAGTTATGGACATCTTGAGTATCTGGTACTTGAATTATTGATTTGATCTCATCACTTTACTCAAATAATTTGTTGGGTTATAACTATTATTTTGGGATTGTGTTGCAGGAACCTTCTCAATGTTTTCAACCAACTTTGTAGTTAAATAAAATATATTCCTTTGTTGTAGGGAAAAATTAGCTTTATGCAAAATTTAACCTAGAGTCTCCACCAACCAAATATGCTTGTAGTGATAGCCATTATTTAGCATTGCTCTACAGTGTGAAATTGCCAGTACATTCAATGTACTGACCTACATGGCTGCAACGTCCCATGTTACAGGATCTTACGACGAATAAGTGATACGTTAGGGTTACAATTTCTACACTCAACTTTGCCGTTGGTGTTGATGGGAATCCACAACTTTGTTGTTATTTCCGCTATTTGGATTGAGGTAATAGTATTTACGTTACTTTATACATGTGATTTACCTCTGTTATAAATCCTCGAGTACTGTGTGTGTCAGCATACCGATCCAGGGATGACACTTAAGCACAGAGACTTGACCGTCTGAGGTCGGGTCGCTACAAATTCTGAAAAAATAGGACGAGCTGAGCAATTTGTATATTAATCTTCTGCGAAAAGAATCAGGGGAAAAGCTCTTTCTGAATAAAAATGAGAATTAATTTCGTGAGCACAAAGTTTATGTCTTTTTCAGCAAGATCAAACAACTATCACCCCAGAAGATCCTATTGGTTCTACTTGGCACAAACACTAATTAAAACATAAAAACACAATCATAATAGTAGCATAATTATGCTAACACTCAAGAACAGAAAGCAAAAAGCAAAAATAAATTTTATTCATTGGGTTGCCTCCCAACAAGCGCTATAGTTTTACGCCCTTAGCTAGGCATAAAGCAAGGATCTAAGTTTTGTCATCTTTGGTTCGAGATCCATAAGATGCCCTCATGATTGATTCATAAGATGGCTTAATTCTAGTTCTAGGAAAGTGTTCCATACCCTTCCTCAAAGGAAATTGGAACTTAATGTTGCCTTCTTTCATATCAATCACGGCACCGATAGTGCGTAAAAACGGTCTACCAAGAATAATTGGACAAGACGGATTGCAATCAATATCAAGAACAATAAAATCTATGGTCACATAATTCCTATTTGCAAGAATAAGAACATCATTAATTCTTCCCATAGGCTTTTTAATAGTGGAATCCGCCAAGTGCAAATTCAAAGAACATTCTTCAAGATTGGTAAGGCCAAGCACATCACATAAAGATTTCAGAATTGTAGAAACACTAGCACCCAAGTCACACAAAGCAAAACACTCACAATTTTTAATCTTGACTTTGATAGTAGGTTCCCACTCATCATGCAATTTTCTAGGAATTGATACTTCTAATTCAAATTTTTCTTCAAGAGCTTTCATCATAGCATCAACAATATGTTTAGTAAAAGCTTTGTTTTGTTCATAAGCATGGGATGAATTTATCATGGATTGCAACAAAGAAATACAATCAATCAAAGAGCAACTATAATAATTAAAGTCTTTGTAATCCAAAAGAGTGGGTACATCACTAGCTAAAGTTTTGACCTCTCCAAACCCACTTTTATCAATTTTCTCAATAAGATTTTCACCCTCCGAAATATTGGGACGCCTTCTACTTAAAGTTGACTCTTCTCCAGTCCCTTTTTCATCATTATTAACTTTACTAAACAAGGATCAATAGAAGAAACACCAATCATTTTAAGATCTTCATCATTCTTATCCTCTAGTGAGATTGGTTTAGCGGCCATTTGATTTACTAGAGTAGCTTGTGCATCGGATATTTTTCCTAGCAAAATTTCAGCAAAAGCATACTTAGATTGGAGATTGCAAACTTCTCTACTAATATCATCAAGTTGTTTTGTAATAGCATCTAGCACAACGGAGTGTTCCTTAAGTTCTTCAGTAAAATACTTATTATGCTCAAATTGTGTAGTCATATATTCCTTAGTACTTTTCTCAATTTCAAGAACAATATTTGGGTAAGGAGAGGCGAATAAAACGACAAATTTTTGTGAAGTGGGGGAGAGGAAAACGAGAGGCAAATGGCGAATAATGTAAATTGCAAGGAGATGAGATTTGTGATTAGGAACCTGGTTATGATGAAGATCTTCCCCGGCAACGGCGCTAGAAATTCTCCTTGATGGTACCTGCAACTACGTCGATATTTCCCCGGAGAGGGAGGGATGATGTAGCACAGCAATGGTAGGTATTTACCTCAGCTATGAAACCAAGGTATCGAACCAGTAGGAAGACCAAGAAACACAACGTAAACAGCACCTGCACACAAACAACAACACCTCGCAACCCGACGAGTTAAAGGGGTTGTCAATCCCTTCCGGGGTACGGCGCCTCAAGATAGGCAAGCGAACATGAGGTAAATTGTAGTAGATTGATAGATCGAACGCCAAATAAAATAAATAAAGATAAAATGCAGCAAGTATTTTTATATTTTTTGGTTTAATAGATCTGAATAAAAATGCAAAGGAAAAATAGATCGCAAGGAAAATATATGAGGAAGAAGACCCGGGGGCCGTAGGTTTCACTAGTGGCTTCTCTCGAGAAAAATAGCAAACTGTGGGTAAACAAATTACTGTTGGGCAATTGATAGAACTTCAAATAATTATGACGGTATCCAGGCAATGATCATTACATAGGCATCACGTCCAAGATTAGTAGACCGACTCATGCCTGCATCTACTACTATTACTCCACACATCGACCGCTATCTAGCATGCATCTAGTGTATTAAGTTCATGGAAAACGGAGTAATGCAATAAGAACGATGACATGACGTAGACAAGATCCGTTTATCTATATGGCGGTAGATATAGATCTCGTCTTTTTATCCTTAGTAGCAACGATACATACGTGTCGGTTCCCTTTCTGTCACTGGGATCGAGCACCGTAAGATCGAACCCACTACCGGGCACCTCTTCCCATTGCAAGATAAATAGATCAAGTTGGCCAAACAAAACCCAAATATCAGAGAAGAAATACGAGGCTATAAGAGATCATGCATATAAGAGATCAAAGAAACTCAAATAACTTTCATGGATATAAAAAGATATGACTGATCATAAACTCCAAGTTCATCAGATCCCAACAAACACACCGCAAAAAGAGTTACATCATATGGATCTCCAAGAGACTATTGTATTGAAAATTCAGCGAGAGAGAGAAAGCCATCTAGCTACTAACTACGAACCCGAAGGTCTACAAAGGACTACTCACGCATCATCGGAGAGGCACCAATGGAGTGGTGAACCCCTCCGTGATGGTGTCTAGATTGGATCTGGTGGTTCTGGACTCTGCGGCGGCTGGAAGAATATTTCCTCGACGTATCTAGGGTTCTGGTATTTTTGGGGTATTTATAGAGCAAAGAGGCGGTCCGGGGGGCACCCGAGGTGGGCACAACCCACCAGGGCGAGCCTGGGCCTCCTGGCGTGCCCTGGTGGGTTGTGCCCCCCTCGAGGCACCCCCAGGTGCAACCAGGGCCCATTTCCTTCCTTCTGGCCCATAAAAAATCATCGTGAAGTTTCGTGGCCTTTGGACTCCGTTTGATATTGATTTCCTGCGATGTAAAAAACATGGAAAAAAACAGCAACTGGCACTTGGCACTCTGTCAATAGGTTAGTACCAAAAAATGATATAAAATGATTATAAAACATCCAAGATTGATAATAAAATAGCATGGAACAATCAAAAATTATAGATACGTTGGAGACGTATCAAAGCCCTAGGTGATAAACTAGTGCAAGATTTTAGTGAGTGATTCTCACCCAATCTTCTTGTTCCTGTCGGTGATGGTCGAGGTTGGACTCGGTGGAGGCTTCCCGGTGATGGACGAGGATGGACTCGGTGGAGGCTTGCCGCTGCCGGTAACGGACGGGATTGTGCTTAATGGAGGCTTCGGTTTGGGGGGGCACCCTCCTCCTCTCCCACTCCCACGGCCAACCCGTCAGCCACCCCGCACAGGTCCGGTCGTGGGAGGAGACGGATGGACAGAAGCTCGTGTGGGCGCTGTTTTATGCCGCTGGGGGTGGAATGGGGAGAAGATGGATGGGTGGCCGGAGGGATGGGGACGGGATAGGGCGGCACCAGAGGTTGCGGCGGTGTAGGGCGGCGCCGGAGATGGGGCTGGATCGGGGACTGGGGGCTCGGCCTCTGGTATGCTGCGGGAGGCTAGGGTTAGGGAGTGAACAGAGAGAGGTGTGGGCGCGTGTGTTGGGCTTTTTGGCCCAATTTTGGACACTCGATGGGAGGTCGAAAATTTGGGGTTTCCAGTGGGCGGGAATATGACGGGTAAGATGTGTAACGGGTATGGGTAATGACATGCCGTCCCCGTCCCCGTTTACCCGCTAGGTAAGGTTGTTCACCCAATAGCTTCCCCGTGGGTATAACAACTGGCATATCCCCGTCCCCTAATAGATTAATTACCCGTGGGGACATGGGTAACGGTTAACCATTGCCAGCTTGAGTGGGATGGGAGTGATGAGAATGTATTTGTGGAATTGTTTTATTAATATCCGGAATAGTTCCGAGAGGTTTCGAAAGCGTTTCGGGGTCACCAAAAGGGTTTTGGTGAATATCGGATATTACAGATTAATTATATATAGGTGGAAATGTTTCCGGGGATGTTAAATTATATATATCAGGTAACAGGACAAAGAGGGACACGATGTATTACCCAGGTTCAGACCCTCTCGAAGAGGTAAAACCCTACGTCCTGCTTCTGTTGTATTGAATGTGGATGGGGTACAAAGTACAAGATGGTCTACCTTGATAACAGGACAGAGAGCACGAAGAGAATCGAGCATGCATGTGCTTGATCATTTGCTAACCAGTGGGCCCCTCAAAAGTTTTGCATGTGAGGATCGGTTTCTTAGGGGCGGGTAGTTGATCGGGGAGGATCCCGACCTACTCTATAGATTCCTTGTTGCTCCTAGTGTCTTGATGCTCGGCAGGCCCTGAGCATGGTTTCTCTCTTATTTAAGTTTTAGAGCACGAATCTAGGCCCATCTCTGGCAGGCCCGTGGGACCTCATTTCATGAGTCGCTAACATCCGGGATCCTCTACTCAAAGAGTATCACCAAACTTAAGTCACCATGTACTACCACTCCACTTCAATAAAGAATTCACTATTGCAAGTCAAGTCATCACAACTCCACAGTCACACACTCTCACAACCCTGACATGTACATGACCACGCAACTAGAAATGCCCACATATACGAGGAGCAAATCAGGCACGCCGGACAACATCAAAAAGGTCACCGACGCGACCAAGAGCCCACTCAAGGGTGAAGGGACCATCCAACAGATCCAAGTCTTTGAACTGGAGACATAAAGCCGAAGGGCCCACATGGGGCCGGCAAGCAACCCCACCCCTTCTTCATTGAATTCACCCAACAACGATTCAAGACACGAAGATGGGGATCTAGGTACGCGGGACCACTAGGGAGGCCTAGTCAAAGGCCGGATCACCTGTTGTCTGTCACCATGTGCCATGCTCGCATCATCTAAGCGCTACTGTATGCCTCATGTCCACCGTCATTGTGCACAAGGCCGGGCATCTAGGCAATAGGACATGTAGGGAAGCCTCTTAAGGGCATGAGCACACATCGTCCACCTCCATATGCCACACATCGTTCCACCAATGTCGCACACCTCATACCCATCGCCAATGTGCCACCGTCGACATCCAACCTCGAACGACTAGGAAGACAGCAGCTGCAATATTGCCTCGCACCATCGCCCCTCTATCTAGTGCGACAGCCGACGCCACCCAAGGTCGGAGCTGGCGGGGCCACCATAACTGCCACCTCGAACATCGCCTCCTTAAGTCACCTCGGCTAGCCACCCCTGAAGCCAAGATGTGCGTCCAAGGACATGGCGCCAACATCTCGCGAGGAGAGAAGCCCTGTCTCCATCGTCCGTGGAGCGAGCGGTTTCTTCCGGTGGTGGAAAGGGGAGTGATGAGGGGAGAGGAGGTCGGGGATGGTGATGCCGCACCCCTGGTAGTGACACGGACACCAATAACAACTTGATTATTACTATGGCTACCCGTTATGTGTTTTACCCCCACCTTGCCAAAATATAGTGCATCGATTTTTAGGAGAAAATATATTGCATCTTAACGACAGCATGCGTACTAAGGATGACTTAAGAAGTTTTCTAAGGCTCTATGCATTGGCTTGTTGTGCCCTGATTACAGGTAGATTATACAATTCCATTAATTCAGAAACACAAACCGACCTTAGCTCAGTTGGTAGAGCGGAGGACTGTAGTGTTGCAGATCAATCCTTAGGTCGCTGGTTCGAATCCGGCAGGTCGGAAATATTTTTCTTAATTATTTGTTCTCACTCCTATCGCTGTTATCTTCTTCCTCTCCTTTTTTCGTTCTTTCTATTTATAATCCTTTTTGTCATGTGATGTACTTTCGAAATATGTTCCCGAAAAATCACCAAACTGCAAACAAAACTGGAGCCAGAGAGATGAAAACTCTGAAGATATATGAACTCCCTTTTTCATAAATTTTGTACATTGTAAAGAAAACACGCCTTTCATTCTGTTTTTGTCATGGTCATTCGGCCTGCCCTTGGAGATCAACATGAAATCCATGCAGATGTAGCCATCAACCCAACATCTATCTCCACAGTATATTGCATCTTAGGATATATGCGAGATACTCCCTCCCTCCGACCCCAAATACTTGTCAGACAAATGGATGTATCTAGCACGTATTTTAGTGCTAGATACATCCAATTTTATCGCACAGAGGGAGTATGACATAAACACAACTGGGGTAAACTGACAAACAATCTGAGATGCTCAGAAGTATGTATATCAATATTGTAGAAAGAATCATTACTTATTACTGCCATCAAGCCATGTATCGAAGTCATGGGCAAAAACGTCTTATGTTGCCAGAAATCCTCAGGAAACGTGGCAACAAACCTCAGCCTCAAGAGTTGATGTTTGCGTAACCACATCAAACATGAAATGGCCGTAACCTCTCGGGGCTCAGCTCCCAAATTAAGGAGGAAAAAACGCCGTGGAGTTGCCAACTCTCTTATTAATTTACAAAACTGGTTGCTTATGCGCTGGTGATCAAGCAACTGAAACTAAATTTGCACCTAGTGTCTTTTCTTGGGCCACCTCCAAAGAATTCTTGGAAACACGATAACACAGCACCTTTCATTTACAAAAGCAGCCTCCTGATGTCGCTGAAGTTCAATGCCAGCTCCGTGAAAAACTTGCCTGTTCCACAATGTAACATACAAGGAAGAATGTAAATGACACGAGAGCAGACAGGTGAAATTACAGGGCTAAGACGATCAATACCTCCTACTTGCCCATCAAATATACGATGATCAGCAGACAGTGTCAGCATCATTTTCGTTACTACAGCAGCCTTCTCTGTTCCTGGACAAAGCAACATGAGTTTAAATATGAATGCAACTATTTTGAGCAGGGCGTCACATATTCAAGAAAATATACCGTCATTGTCCATCACAGGCTCCACAACCTTGTTACCCCGACCAACAGCGAGAATGCCAGCCTGGCAGAAAGATATGAAACACGATTATCGGTACAAACTCAAAGGACCTCCTTATGACAGGACAAGGGACAAGGAGGAACCTGCGGAGGATTAATGATAGCACAGAAGTGGTCCACCGGATACATTCCTAGATTTGAGATACTGCATAACCATGTAGAGGTCAAGATGTCAAATGTGGAATATCATACAGTTCGACAGCATTAACTTGCAGTGTCAAACATGCACAGGTCACTTGCCTGAAAGTACCCCCCTGGAACTCATTAGGAGCAAGCTTCCCAGCACGTGCCTTTTCGGCTAGCTGTTTGACCTACAATAGTTAATAAGGGGAAACCATAAATCTTCCATATCCACTGGAACACTGAAATTAGTCTACAATTATGTAAGAATTTTGTATTTTCCGTGCTTCCATATGCAAGCTTGATTCTGGTTCACAATAAGAACTGCATGCAAACAACTTTGGACACAAAAACATGCTGCTGAAGAATTCTGCTTAAACTTTAGAAGCTTGTCATACCTCTGAAGATATTGCTGATATAGTCTTTTGATCCGCGTTTCTTATTATAGGAGTCATCAGGCCCTAGAACAGCAAAGACTGTCATTAAAGAAGTCCAAGTGTCCAACATATGATAACAAAAACTTTTGTTTATAATGCTGCCATACCTTCTCTGTAGCAACAGCAATAGATATATCCACTGAATCACACTTCTGGGCTTCTTCCTTCAAATTGTCCCAGTAAGCTGGCAATTAATGATAAAACATGAGATTTACATAATAGAGGCTAACAAAGTACTAGACATACCCAGAATATGTGACTGAACATTTAAATAATCAGTCGAAGCACGAACTTCAAGAAACACAAACTCCGATGCAATATCATTGTTGAAACTGACCTAAGTTAAAATGATTTTTTTTCATGTACCTTCTGATCAATATGGAAATGAATTGTGTTGTGTTCAAGGAGTTTTATCATAGGATTCTACCACTGTCCCTAGGGACACCACACTGACACTGGTTTTTTAGTAACGAAATGTCTACACCAAGAAGGTTTGCACCTGATATATCTGATTTACAACAAAATCCGGTTGTCTTTCATAAAATAAAGAATAACTTAATTTTATATATTGGCAAAAAATGTTGCAGCATTACCATTTGCTTCAGGGACGTTCCTTAAGGCAAGTGCCACAGCTTTTATGACAATATCATTTACTGAAACTTTAACACCGTGTTGCTCTGCAATATTAAAATGCACAAGGGAAAAGGGGTTACTCTGGTTACCAAATTAATGAAACATCGAAAAAGATGAATACACACCTTTGAGTTCATTCCTGAATGCGAGTAAGGGATCCAGTATAACATCTGGCAACGATATCACACATACAATCATGTCAACAAAGCCATTAAGATTACAGAAGGTACATAGAATGAATACAAACCTTTGGATAGGTACAAATGCGGAGTAGTCTGTTTGGATTCAAGCAACCTTTTTGCAATCACCTACATAAATAATGTTTGTTACTTTTGAAAATATAACAATGCATGTATTTTGACATTGTGAGAAAAAACTTGACCAATTTAATCTGCAAGAAAGGCATATTGGTTTTTTATTTTGAAAAAAGATGTATTCCCTCTGATCCATTTAATTGCCGCTGGTTTGGTACAACTAGTTTTATTAAACCAGCGACAATTAATATGGACCGGAGGGAGTAATGTTATCAATAGCAAGATACTCCCTCCGTCCCATAATGTAAGACGTTTTTTAACACTACATTAGTGTTAAAAAATGTCTTACATTGTGGGACGGAGAGAGTAGCAATTAAAGAGAAGGATCATTTGTATTGGCACTTATTTACACCTCTAATTTCCATCCCAGCAAAAAAACTTCCTTCTCTCTGCACCCCATTGTTTTGTGTCACTGCCCTCAGATGAAAGCTATTTTGGTTGTCAGGAAAAATGCCTCAGGTAAGTTGCAGGCACCAATTCCAACTAAAAGGTACCTTCATTTTCACTCTTCAAAGTGGAATCACAATATCTTCATTTTGGAGAAGGGGCGGCACCAATTCCAACTAAGAGGTGCCTTCATTTTCACTCTTCAGAGTAACAGCACTAGAAGCTCATGCCCCCCCCCCCCCCCCCCCCCCCCACAAAAAGAAAAGAGTTGCAGATTCTGTTGCTTCAATACCTTCATAGGGATGTTTTTTATTTAATGAGCATCAGCTTGCAGGCAAATTGAGAGGAAGCAAAGACTATCAACAAACAGGGCCTAGATGTGGGAGTTGAGAAGCCAACTTCGTTGTTAACCAATATGTGGTTGCTCCCAACAAGATACAAAAATCAAAAGGCCTGCCAAATTTTGGCATTACAATTTTAATTTTATTTTGAAATAAAGTTAATTTTCAGATAGAATGGTGATCCTTCTTTTACAGATTGTGATGTGAAACAAATACAAATCTGAATTAAGTCTTCCATAAAAGTGTTTGCTGATGCAATAAAATAAAATAGGTAGCCAGACACAGTACCTTGCGTATCTGAGTATTGGTTATATCTTCAAATGTGCCGCTCTTTGGTGAAGTTGTCTGAGAGTGAACTTGGGAATCACGAGCTGGTTGGGGCGAAGGTGCAGCTGGAGCTGTCTTTTCTTTGGCTGAACTTAAAGCAGTGCCTGACTTCAACGCAGCCAAAACATCACCTTTCAGAAGGGTGCCACGGGGACCTGATGCCTTCAGTAAAGAGGCATTAAGACCATGTTCTTTGATCAGCATCTTAGCTGCAGGGCTGATGCGGCTCATTACTGGGCTTTGTTCAGCTGCATCAACTTCGACAGTTTGTGCTGCACTTCCACTTGACTCATCCTCCTTATGGTCACCTCCAAAGGAGGTATCAGCAGGTATCTTTTCAATATCATCGGATTCTTCAACCTTCAAATGGACATGGCAAAAGTAAGTACTGCTGACTTCAAAATTCAGTGGCCAATGAAATAAAACGAAATATCAACTAAGCATGGAGCTATACCGTGACATAAATGGGTTGTCCAACCTGAACATCCTTTGAACCTTCAGGTACTAAAATCTTGGCCAGATACCTGCAGAATTAAAGTGGTGAACCAAAATGAAGATGTGCACAGATTACACAGATATGCATGGGACAGAAGAATAAACATAAAAGGCGGGCAAGCACAAGTTGTACCTAGAGAAAGAAGTTTAGAGCAAAAACACAACACTATATAACAGTTCAGTACAACAGAGTAATATGGTATAATAACAGAGGATTTTTTTAAAACAAAAATTGGACTCTCTCTGTAAAGAAATATAAGTGATCTAAACGCTCTTATATTTCTTTACGGAGGAGTACAATGTAACAACTAAGGTCAACGGATAGCGTACACATAGTTGCCACGTAATGTCCATCCCGATAGTGATGAAATTGGTTACAGATTAATCAGTTTCACGGGGATTACTGAAACCTTCCTATGCACATTTCATACAGAACCTAATTACACCTGTATCAACTAGGGATTTAATGTCAACTAGCAAAAGCAATAGGGAGAGAAAGGGTTGTCAATGTAGTTTGGATAAGTCAGCCACTAAAAAAGAATGGGCAGAAATGTAACAACACCTGGCAAAATATTCAGATTACTTGCAGCTAGAAAGAATGTGGGAGCCATAAATTTGGATGGTTGCTAGTCAAAAATAAATAAATTGGATGGCAACCTGTCCCAAGAGCATTCTGACAAGTTCTATCACTGCATGGGAATTCTAATGAAACCTATGTAACTTGTTCAAAGTGTAAAAACCATATTGCGGTGAACTATGTAAACTTTGCTGAAAATCATTTCCTTTAAGGAAACACTTGATATACACTATTATTTGTGTAATTAGAAAAGAATGACATGAGAAGAGTCAACAATCTCTCTTCAAATGCAATGGAAAGTGGAATAAGAGGACATTACCCCTCTTCAAGAGTTTCAAATTCAAGCGTGGCTTTGTCAGTTTCTATCTCACAGATCACATCACCAACCTCTATCTGCAAACAACATATAACTTTAGAAGGTACTATACCTAAAGTTGCTAAGAGAGAGAAATGTAAAGAACCCTATACTAGGATATTCAAGGCATATCATGGAAGATTCCTATAACAAAAGCCTCACCTTATCGCCTTCCTGTTTTCTCCATTTTGTGATGTTACCTTGATTCTAATGAAAATTATGTTAGAGTCAAATATGTATAAACGGGGAAAACGCAATCATCAGGTATTAGTATGACCATTTTTAAGCTCTTACCATTGTAGGGGACAGCGCTGGCATCCCAATCACCATGTGTGGCGGAAGCCCTGCCAAAGTTATAAGAGCAAAATAATGATATAATGGACATTATTCGCTATAAATGTTCAAGTACATCTTCACTTGAAAATTAGGTTGCAAATGTAATAAAAGAGAGAGGATGTGATGGCACAAGTACATAGTGTGACAAAAGGATGCGCTCAGGATTCAATAGTAATTGTCATCAAGATACTACGTAGAATTAAGAGTCCTCAGGTTACTAACTTCCCTTGGCTGCGCGTGAACTTATGTCGTTGTTTACCAATTATATTGAACAACGATCAGGAAGCACTAATAGTCTAAATCGGAAAAAAAAACTGGCATTTCCATGAGGTTCAAGTTCACAATCAGGCATTTGCATTTCAGAGTTCAGTTGACGCAAATTCAGGCAGAGACGAATTGCACAGGATCCATAAGCTATTAAACATTTGCATGGCTTGTTTATATGCAATAAAAATGGATGCCGAAATTAATTCTAGTGCATATAATAATATTAAAAAAAATCTCCACCGAAAGCGCACGTGCATAACAGCATATGTTTCCCTGAAGAAAAAAAACATGCATTCCCCTGAGACCATGTTAAAGTTAGAACACTCTACCTGCCGACGAGAACCATCGGGCCTGCATACCAACCTGCAGTGGAAATTCCAGATGAGTACACAATTACGCGAGAAAATGGATTAAACTTTTGACCAACCCTGTAATGTCCCCCAGTGGATGCTGGGAACAGCGTTGCCGGATTCGCTCGGGCCATCGTGGAGCTCCGAACCCAATCGATCGGTCCAGATCGGGGCTCGAGTGCGCTCCGCTGGTTCGCCACGGCCACGGGGCCATGTTGTCGCGGGGCTCCAGGGGAGGGCAGCGCAGGGGAGACGCGTGGGTGGACGGCTGCGCGGGAAAGAGCGGCAGGCAGGCAGCGGCGCGTCCGGAGGAGCATGACGGCGGCCTGAACACCGGTCAGGGAGGGCGGAGAGGAGACGACGCGGCGAGGTAGGGCGGAGAGGCACTTTCGGCGGCGCCGGATTTAGGAAATCGATGGTACCCCGTCGAGATTGACTCTTGGAGAGGAAGGAGGTCTGGCCGGTACAACTGACCGAGGAGGGCTATTCAGGGCCGGGCCGGGCCGAGCAAAGAGCCACTTTACCTCTGATTATTCTTTATTATTGTTTAGATCGCTTTATCTTTTCCCTTATAATAATTAAAGCACCGGTTGAGTCTGTCGGATTCACCGTCGCGGGACTTTTGCAGAAAAGCCCTTATGTTTTCGGGTCATTCAACCCGCAGTCCTTTCTTAAGTGGAAAAAACGCTTCGTATAAGAATTTTGCGAACAAAGCCCTATAGTTTTCGGTATTTGGTCCGCAGTCCTTTGTAAGGTGAGAGAGAAAAAACCGGTGGTCAATTAACTGTAATGGACTTGAACAGATAGGCTATTTGCTCCTATCTCTCGGCAAAGATCGTGTGAGTGTGCAGTTATGCTTCGGATGCTTCGCCATGGAATAGATCGATTCAGTTCCCCTTCTTTTTCCGGTGCACTCGCTTTGTATCTCCGACACACAAGGAAGGACGCGGTGGGAAGAAAGCTGCCCTAGCCTCTGTCCGGTCGATCATTCCGCTGGCATCTTGCATTCACGCCTCCGTTTGACTGCCGCTCGGGAATGTAGTTGTAGATATGTGAGTCTTAGTGGGTCGTTGGCTCCACCTCTTATCTCCTTCTACGACATGCTGTAGTCGTCGCCATATTCAATATGTCACTTAGTCATATCTGCCTCGCAGCGGGTCAGCACCTCCGAAAGAAAGGGAGGGAGGACTTCATTCAGTGACTCCGCGATCGCCCTCTAAACGATCAAAATAAGGTAAAGCTTGAAGATAAGTTTTGTACTCGATTAATTTCTCAGTCCCTCTAGTCGGGTGGGCGCCGGCCGGCCGGATCCCCCTGAAAACCGTACGTGCGGGTCTCCCCGCATGCGGCTCACGCCATTTGAGGTGGCCCAGCCCAGCATTCATTCGCAAATCCTGTAGTGAAATTGAGACTGCTCGACCTCGGAAGCTAATTCGCGTGTAGGCAGCGTTGTCTTAATACCGTTGACTGTATCTATTCATTGATACATTGGCTCGCTCCCCCCCCTCTTTTTTCAAGAATGAATGAGCCGCTCGGACCTTCCATTTCCGTCAAATGACCCGGCTTCCCCTGGCTCTTCCACCGTCCGGGCTCCCTTTCCTCCCTATGCTCCCCCGGCGCAGGCCCACCACGCTTCGCGCCTGCGGCGTTTTCGCCAGACGGTCTTTGCCAGTAGTGCCATCCTCCCCGCAGGCTGTCTGTATGGGTGGGTTGTCCCTTGCTGCTACGTTCTGTTAGGCGCTATGAATTACAGGAAATTCAGTGGTTGACTTGGACAGCAGGCGGGTTACACGTTCCACTGTGCCGAGATGTGAGGTGCAGGTGGTGATGATCACCCCGGGGTATGCGCTAGCGCCCTTGACGGGCACTCCAGGACCCGCCTACGCTCGTGAAAACCCAGGTCGGTCCTCCGACCAGATGTGTGGATAACGAGGCCACCTTCACAACCTTCTCCCTTCTATCTTTATCCAAAGTCAGGTAGGGCGGTTCGCTTGAGTTGCTCAACCGTCCCTTTGCCCGGTGCTCATGACGCGCTACGGAACCTCCACCGTGCTAGCGGCATAGGAGCCTACTCAGCGTCAGCGGCTTCGTGCCGCACTGGAGTGATCCAATATGTGGTTCCGCACGTTCCACCACTTCTCCGTTCATTTCCAATACTGATTGTGAAACACCATGAGCAGCAGGATGTTGAGGTCCGGAATTCGAAGTGAAATTCTTGATTTGCCCGTTCCTAGTCGTCATGGGAAAGAAATAAGAAAGAAATAAGAAAGAGATTATTCCCCTAGAGCTTGTCCAGTACCACCAGTACTCAAAATGCATCTCCGCGCGTCTACCTGGCGCTTTTATTAGCCGCCTTGCATGCAAGCGAAGCGCTATTGGCGGCAATTAATAGCTCACTGAGCGATGATTGATGCAGTCAGTCAGTGCCCTCGATTATTCTATTCCTGATAGAAGGATCATGGCGCCCCGGAAGCATTCCATCCAGCAGCAGCATCTCCTTCAACCACGCGAGGACAAAACTGATGTTAGCTACATTCGAGCGTTCACCGCACAGAGGCGATCTCGAACACTACCTATGATAATAAATCCAAAGGAAAGGTCGACAAAATGATTCAATCTGACTTTATCGGTATTCTGGATTGAGTAAAAAAGGGATATATGAAGTTCAAGGCCTTGCCAAAACCGTCATGGCCCTATTATGTATAGGCCGTACTAAGCCAATAGCGAATAACAAACTCTTTCCTGCTCCCTCGACCTTAATTAACTCCCCCATCCTGCCAAGCCTCAGCTGCCAGCCCATTGTATCTAAGCACACTGCGGCAAATTGATACAAGTAGCTAAAGATCTCGCATCCGACATCTCCGGCCGAACGGTTAGGCAACACTAGGGCGCCTGGGTCAAAATTCCGCTTACCAAACAAGATGTCGAGAGGCGAACTCTGTAATTCCCCTCCTGCAAAAGTGATAGCGGCTGTAGCATCCGTGTGGAAGAGGGTAAGCTTTCGGCAACACCTTTTGCAGATTGGAAAGGATGAATACTTGTGTTGGGTCCTGCAGACCAGGATAGCCTCAGATCAAAACCTAATAAATGTACCTGGGGTTGATCATATTTTTTGGGCAATAAGTATTCAGGAATTTGAGCGCTTATGTAGCTAAAAACTCTGCCACCTGAATACTTGATTCATTAAGGTCGTCACCCTATACCCGGAAGTCTCTATCGTTTTCTTTGTCTGTTAAGCTTCACAGGGTTGGGACTCCCTAAATCAAACTGCAATCGTTGTTTATCAACCACTCACGACGACACCGAGATCTTCGACTTAGCTCCCACAGGTCATCCACCCGGGGCGGAAGATAACGAAAGGCAGACAAAGTCCTAACTAAATCAACACAGAATAACCTCAACCTTCTACCCATTCCATCCATCATATCAGTCGAGGAGATTCGTTCTTATCTATAGATAAGGCAAGAGAGAACTTATGACCTCGCGGATGGAGAGGGATTCGAACCCCCCGGTATTCCTATCAATACTTCGGTTTTCAAGACCGACTCTTTCAACCGCTCAGACATCCATCCCTGCGCTCGCCCGCCCTATCTATCTGTGCGCTGGCAGGTAGGGGCAACTCTATGTGATTCGCTACGCTTGCTTGCGCCCCACCCCGTAAGCTGACTCTATTGCCTAGCGGTTAGCGACACTTTTCCGGTAGTACGAATCGCTACGCTTCGCTTCTTTCTATATGATAATATGCACCGTCGGATCACTAAGGCCGACTTTCGTCTCTGCTCGACGGGTGAGTCTTGCAGTCAAGCTCCCTTCTGCCTTTGCACTCGAGGACCAATGTCCGTCTGGCCCGAGGAAACCTTTGCACGCCTCCGTTACCTTTTGGGAGGCCTACGCCCCATAGAAACTGTCTACCTGAGACTGTCCCTTGGCCCGCGGGTCTGACACAAGGTTAGAATCCGAGCTCTTCCAGAGTGGTATCTCACTGATGGCTCGGGCCCCCCCGGAAGGGGGCCTTCTTCGCCTTCCACCTAAGCTGCGCAGGAAAGGCCCAAAGCCAATCCCAGGGAACAGTAAAGCTTCATAGGGTCTTTCTGTCCAGGTGCAGGTAGTCCGCATCTTCACAGACATGTCTATTTCACCGAGCCTCTCTCCGAGACAGTGCCCAGATCGTTACGCCTTTCGTGCGGGTCGGAACTTACCCGACAAGGAAAATCAAAGAAGAAGAAAGCCCTGGTATTCTCTACTTGAATTCAGGAAGATTCAGATACCGAAATCAGGAACCATGGAAAGCAGATACCTGATTCTATATATATATAAAAGGGATATAAGTGCTGGATCTGAACTATTGAAATTAGTGAATTGGCGGAAAAGCAGGAATGAAGGTTGGGACAGAAAGGGGAGAGGAGAGCCCGGACGAGGAAAACAAGCACCCCTTTTAGAATTCTAGGAAACAAGCAATACTTTCCCATCTTGAACTGAACTGAACAGAGCACAGAGACTAGAATCAGAACTGGAATTCCCTTCTCTGAATTCAAAAGCCCACCCGGACTTGGTTTGAGAAGTAGCTTGTTCAATTTGTCCTCAGCAGAAGCGAAACCTGTTGCCAAGAGATCGAAATTCCAATCAGAAAATAAGTACTTTGAATCAAGAAATGACATTGCGTAGAAGTGAAGTGAACTAGAGAATTCCAGTCAGAAAAGCAATCGGATACTGAAATCTCTTCTCTGAAAGCTAAAGCTTTACAGATTATAGGAAAGCAAGCACCACGAAGGGCAGTACCCAAACTATAGGTTATCTTGTGTCTGGGCAAGCAAGGTCAAGTAGTGGCATCCTATTACCCTAAATGGAAAGCAAAGTAGGTTATTCAGCCATCCCTCGCGAACAATCAGAAGTCCCAGTTTCCTTAACTAATCTCGCCAATTTATCACTTGACCGACCCAGAGACTAATCTATCGTTGGCCCAGGCAAAGAGTGAGAAAAAGCAGAAAAAGGAGTAGCTTGCAGTGAGGAATGAAAGCTGGTGTTTTACCACCATTCAGCAAGAGAAACCCACTGGAACCTTTTCATAGGACCATAGAAAACATGCTGCTTCCTGTATAGGGATGACTGCTTCTTTAATGAAGTTGATCGTCTATCTCAAGTGGTGGTGATCGACTCCACGAATAGCCTGAACCTGAGAAATGTAGATCTGCAAACGGGAACTTCCTGTTGTCTCGAATCAGGTCTGCTATTTCTATTCATAACTCTCTGGCTGGAATCGACCAAAATAGCCCTTGACGGCAATAAGAGGATCCTAACCACTACACGGTTCGAAATATCAATCGAATGATACCTCAATTGAACCTGCTGAGTCAGTTATTGGAAAGATATCACTATCAGCCTCACAGCAATCTTTAGGAAAATGCAGACACAGTAGTTTTTTCGAAACTTGTTCAGATACCGCAAGCAACTACCAGTATCGATCTTCTAAAGAAATGACCTTCGTTGCCGAAGTGATAGACAAACAATTCTATAGCGGACTTGGACTAGCGACACATTTCTCCATATATGAAATTCAATTCACCCGACATCAAAGAGAAGCTCAAGCTCGGGATCAAAGATCAGCTACAGATCGGGCTGGCATTCATCATAGTCGGCAGCTTACTTTTGACTGAAACATTTACTTTGCACTACATCCGTAAGAATCTGATGGAAAATGACTGCAACGCAATCAATTTCTCCCTTCCTCGTGTGCGCGTATCGTATATAGTTCAATGAGAAACAATGCTTTCTGATATTCACGAATTGGATTCGAACCAATGTCCCCCGACTCCTCTACCGAATAAGGATCGTGATTCACATTTCCTCGTTCTCTTTCTAGCTGCCCATATGGGTGGCTGCTATCATCCCCTTTTGATAGCTTCTTATCCGCATCCGCGAGCATAAGCGGAATAGCCTGAACACTCATAGCGATTACCTCAACCCTTGTCTTTCCTTTGGCTCCGCTCGGTGGGGGGAACCCAATGTACCAATTCTTTCACTCGACCCTGCTCCTTCTTCTTTCTCATTTGCCTCTTTCCCTCTCTCCTGCTCCCCCCCCGACTGTCACTCTATGGCAAAGCTAAAGCTTTCCTGGCGCTTGGTGAATAATCTTTCTATAGGGACAAATAAAAGCCCAGTTTTGACCTTGCTGCATATAACATCTAGCATTTCATGTGTCTGAATGTAACAGCCAATAATCTGGTTTGCAAACCTATCTTTGCCCTCCTCGACTGCGGGAGCCCTCCATCGTTGCAGTACAATAGACGTTAATTTCAAGCGTAGCTTACTGGACATACGGTCAAGAACTTCTTGCAGCCTTCGAAAGAAGACTTTAGACATGACGCCAACACCTACGATAGGAATGCCGAATAGTATATCGTCTGCGTAGCGAGCGAAATAGACGTACTTGGTAGAATCCCCATTCTCCTCTTGGGCCATAGCATCGAATTGCAAGTCGAGTTGATGCAGGAATGATTGAATCAAAACAGGCGAGATCGGTGATCCTTGTGGAAGGCCGACTTCACTGTTTGAGTAGTCATTCCCTTTCTTAGAAAGTATCGGTGTCTTGAGAAAGCAATTGATGAGGTCAATGAGAGGAGCGTTATCTGTACCTAAGAGCTTAGACAAATGTTCAAGTAGTAACCGATGGTCTATGCTATCGAAACACTTGACCACGTCCACCTGAACCATATAATCCATAGACGGCCATTGAGTTAATGCACGGAAGAAGGGCCGAGAACCTTGCGGAAGCCCTGCGCAGATGGGGAAATTCGTGGATCTAATGAGTCATTGAGTAGCTCTGCCAACGCGGTTAGTATAAGTCGATCGGCTGCCGCCGGTTGAGTGATAGGCCTACCTAAATGCTCCCGGCCTTTTCTTTGGTCTAAAGGACCTAAACTACTCACTTGCCAAACTGCCTATTCATATGCCCTTTCCTAAACCACTTTGCTAGTTCTATACACCTGCCAGGATGCTTCTATTGCTTGTTACGTATTTGATACTGCTCACTATAATGGAATAGCTTTGTACTCAGTACATGATTGCTTTATAGCACCTGTAGCTTATGCAAACAAATTCCCTCAGAGTGGCAGCTTTTCAATGTCTAGCTAATCCACTGCATCTTATAAATTGTATAGTTATTCAGAACCTCTTCCTTCGAGCTCCTATGGAAGACCTTGGCCGCACGCGCCTTAGGCGATTTCTATTTTCTTTAGTTTAGAATTAGTCTTTAATTTAGGCCGCAGGTTTCTACAAATTAGGTTAGGCCAAGATATTTGAACTTGTGCAAACCAACCAGTTCTCCCATTTTTTCCCTGTGGATCGACACCCGAAGTACTACACGATAGGTCATGCTTTGCCTTTTGCAGATGCTAGTACAGTCCTATTTCAATCAAAAAGTAGAGTCCTATTTTCAAGTACAGACCACCGCTTTCTTTTTCTTTGGACTGAAGACCCGCCTGAGTTGATAGTGCTGACTTCCCACCCGAGACTGACTTGCTTACCTCTGCACCAACAGCTTAAATAGTAGAATTTATAACACTCCATTCTTCTATAGATAGCCTAGAATCGGAACTAGAATATGTGCCCGACTTACCTATTTCCAAGACAGTTACTCAACTTCCATCGCCGCTTGACACTCTCGTAGTAGATCATAAGAGAAGTATTCTTTAAAGAAATTCGTATAGAAAGATGGACTAGCTCGAGACCTTGGCTTCAAACAATCGATTGAATCTGGATTCCTTTGCTTATCCTTCCTAGCTATAGTCTCTCTTGTGCCTTCGGCAGTAAAAGTGAAAGATTTCTGTATCAGCAGTTTGTTTCCCCATTTGCTCAAAGAACGCATCAAACCTGTTCCCTCACCGTATCAAAAGATCAAGCAGAAGAGTCCTCTTCTTCAAGAAGAGTTTTTCATTTCACTCTTCCGCAGCAATGCCCAGGCAATAAAACAATATGAGCAAAACAATATCATAGCAAACGGTATGTGCTGGTTGGATAGAGCAATCAGTAGTTTACGTTCGAGCCAATCTTCTCTCTAGTAGACTTTAGATTCAGTCGTCCGTTTGTTTTGTTTTGAATTGACATAGAGAAATCTTTCTCGCGTTCCCTTAATTCAGGAATAGGTGGCGAAGGCTACTTGTTCCTTGTATATATATATAAAGGAAAGGGGTTATTTTTCCTTTACGGCAATAAGAGTTGATTCCCTTGCTTGTAGTTTTGGATCGATTCTGCGATAAGGCTGGATGGCCAAGGTGCCCTTTCGAGACTAGGACTCTCAGGTGGGTAAGATTCGGAAAACAGAAAAGCTAACCTGAATTCCTGCTTATCCCTAGGCTGCTGCTCTGTACTGCCTTCCCTCAAGTCGGTATCTTCTTCCATCATGAAAGTCGGTAAGCAATCTAGTCGGCAACAGGGAAATCAGGAACTCAAACTAATAGCTTCCTTGGTCTCTGAACAGAGCACTACACTAGATGAGGGAATCGATGGATGTGCACCTTTTAGGGGAAGAATGCCACAACCCTTCCTTCCGATACTTTGGGCCTTACAAGATTCTAGCACGTGTTGGTGCTGTTCCATATTAACACCGGGAGCTACCTTCAACTTCTCAAGTGCACCCTGTATTTTTCACGTCTCTAAGCTTCGACGTGTTGTTCCCCCGCCCACTGTCTCAGGTATCCTCTCGTTTACCATCCGAGACTGACAATCCCCCTGTCCCTATGCAAGTTTTGGTGAGTCGTTGGTATAAGTAATAAAGGGAGATCAAGTCCTGGAACAAGGCTTGATTCGCTGGTCCGAGTCGATGGCACTGGACAATACTTGGGAGGACCTCATCGACCTGAAGACTCGTTTTCCTTATGCACCGGCTTGGGGTCAAGCGCTTTCTCAAGGAAGGGGGAATGTTAGCGCTTCTACTTCGAATACTCGTGCCCCGATTACAACACAAGACGACGTCGGCCCACGAGCCAGACCCAGGAAGAATACGAAGTCCAATTTCCTCAACCGCGCACACGGATAAGACGCGAGACAGTTTCTGAGGGATAGAAGTCTTGATCGGGCCAAGCCGGCATAACAGTTAGTAGTTCGCATTACTTTATCTTCCGAAGCGCGCACATTCGAGTTCAGTATGGATGCACTGAGCGCTTAAGACCACTCGCTGGATGATATGGTCAATCATACTCCAGAGTGGGGACAGCATAACAATAACATTCTCTCTTTAGATTCGAGATGTATTGATCGAGACGTGCCTCACTCTAGTGAGGATTTGAGCTCCCCGATAGACGTAGGGCCCGCTCGGTACGCTGTCATTGTTTAGGGGGGTTCTTAATTATAGCATGAAAGTCCGAGTTGGAGGAATGATATTGGGCTTGAGAAGTGAGCAAGGAACCTGACATAACATTCCTATGGTTCCTCTGTCCCGGTCTTGCACCACTCTCATATCCATCAATCAATTTCATAGATAGTTACTATGGTTGTTTCTTCCTCCATTCACTAAAGCAAATGGAGCCTTTCCCTCCTCGAGTCAGCAAGCCAACTCGAGCGTTTTACCCTCGTGTCACTAGCGCAACACGAGCCATTCAAAAAAAAGTCTTGGAACTGAAGAGAAATCCATCTCTATACAAACTCTTTATGTTCTTGATATTGATTGAGTTACGAGAATGAAGAAGCGTAGCACACCTTTTCTCTCAATTCAAGTTTCCATTCAATAAGTGCATCAAGTATTTCGTATAGAAAGAAAAGGAACCACTTCTCTTCTCTTAAGTATATGAAAAATAGCTTTTTGGTCCCTTTCGTCCAGAGGTTAGGACATCGTCTTTTCATGTCGAAGACACGGGTTCGATTCCCGTAAGGGATAGGTACTTATTCCCGGCCGGCGGTATCAAGAACCCGGATAGTCAGTAGGAAACTCCAATCTGCAAGCGGAACAACGAGTTTAGAAGGCACGTTCTTGAAAGAGCAGGCTGACTATGAAACTCATATAAGGCTCGCGATCGGGTGCATTGTTGACTCGGGGGCGGTTCCATAGGCGGCTACTCTAAGACGGATCAAGTTGGGCTATATATTATGGCAAGTTGACCCTACTTTCCAATTTCATAGATAGAACAGTTCTAGTAGAAGGTTAACCGGGCCTTCCTAAGAGTACTAGGTTAAAGGGGAGACCTCTAAAGCCCAGAAAGAACTATCCTATCCCTTTAGGAATCCAAAAGCGCCGTATCTGTGGATCACTGACGGCTATACCCAATGAGCAAAGTAGAAAGAGCCTAGGAAAATGCATCTTCTCCCTATTCAGTCAGCAGTTGTCCATCGACTAGTCTTACTTACCGCACCGCCCGGCGAAAAGGGATTCTCAGTGATAGACCCACGAGAGCGTGTGTGCCAGTGACAAAAGAAGTGCGAGATGATCTGGGAAGTGAGGGATGCCCTTCCTGGGTATCACGAGCGGCGAGGCAGGTACGGCTGGAGGAAAAGCAAGGCAACAGGGTGCTAGGTTTAAGCAAGTATTGTCCGTCCGATCATTGGAATCGGCTTAGCCGAAAAAGGCAGATCTGGTTTCACTAGTAGGAAGAACACCCTTCTAAGGTGAAGGTATTCCATTTCTAAGAAGGAAGTTCTATATATTCGAACTAGAGAGAAGCTCTAAAATGGAAATCGAAAAGGAACCCCTTGTCCGTCCAGGTACTCACCCCGCCGGAACTCGCAATCAAACATAGGGTTGGCAAACTAGGAAGGCACAGAAAAGAAGGCAGTTGCGAATGCGAGCAAGGTATTTTTGAATTTCCTCAAATTGATTCATCAATGAAGTAGTTGAATTGAAGTAAATGTGCCTACGAAAGAAGAGTTTTCGATATGGATATGCGAACAGGAAGAAAGCAAGCATATATTACTATTGCATTGGCAACGAACACCGTCAAACAAAGATAGCTGTTGAGGAGGAAGACCTGGATAGGGAGCCGGTTACGAATAAACCTGGGACTAGGAAACCCCGAACTACGAATGGAAACACTTTTTCAAGCAGGGGTAAACGGATCTGGTTAGGAAGCCGAAGATGGAAGAGAGGGTGTCGTGTCGGATCTTCAATCGGGGCAAACAACGGATGCTCGGGATAAAGCTGGACTTCGATTGGTTTTTGATGGATATGAGCTTTCCCTGAATAAGGATCAAAATATGCTTCTAAAATAGCATGCGCAATGGTGGGCCGAGTACATAGCATAGCGTATATCAAGTATCCAACGCCTTCCGAATAAGGAATGGAAGCCGACTTAATAAAACTACATCTTGCTGATGTAGGTGTAGACAGGTATTCTAAAAGGAGTGACAATATTGGGTGTAAGGATTCTTCTATGCAAACATTGACCACTCGTATGGTAGCCTCACAACCATCTACAAGGGAGACTTCCACCTCAACCTGAAGTTCACCCACGTGGAGCCTTTACTAGTCGGAGTGGTAAGACTACAACCGATCCTCTTCCCCAATGCCAGCGTTGTATGTACCACCTGCCTTCTACCCTAGCCGGCCCAATACCTTCTCCGCAGGGACCTCAACAGTCCACTACTTCTGCTGCACAGCCTAGTTCTTCTACACCAGCAGCTATTGCTCCTAATGATCCATCATCAATCTGCTTCACCTGTCAACCCGAAGCTGCCATTTCCAGAACGGTTTGTGAAGTCAACTGAAGACAAGCAGATTGCAAAGTTTCTGGATATGATGACAGATATGCAGATTACCACCCCCATCCTTGATGGTGTCTTACAGGTGCCGATGTATACACAGTTCTTTAAGGACCAGCTCGCAAAGAAGCGAAACATTAACGAGCCAGAACTGGTTACTCTTACTAAGGAATGTAGTGCACTCGTTCAAATAAGCTACCTCTCAACTTAGATGAGCCTGCCAGTTTCAGTATTCCATGCTTGATAGGAAGTCAAACTTTCCATGCTTTATGTGGTCTTGGGTCTACTGTGATTCCCTTCACTGTCTACGAGCCACTACCATTGGGTGATGTACGGCCGACTAGCATCACTCTCCACCTTGCTGATCAGGATCCGGCAGACATTTTGGGTGATATCCCTGCGATAGTTGGTAACTTCGCATTTCCAGTTGATTTTGTTGTCTTGGAGATGTAGGATAAGAGCTTTCCTATTTTTTTTGGGGGGAGACCTTTTCTAGCTACTGCAGGGGCTGTCATCGATGTGAAAGATGCTAAGCTCCCGCTTCAATTTGGTGAGGAGAAAGTCTCATTTGACATTAGGTATATCTTCCAACTCACCTTCCTCACTGTCCAGACCATAGTAAGCAATATGAAACGAGTCACTTAAGCCCTAGTAAAAGGCTACTCTTTGAATCCCCTCTTTAAGGCATATAAAATTAGTACTCTTCCTGAGCTAGCTTAAGCATATCTCGAGCGAGTGAGTTTCCCTCCATCAAGTTCTAAGCGATCAAATAAGGTCCTTGCTCTCAAGCCAATGCCAATACCAATAGAGAGGGTCTAAACGAAGGATTCAAAGGAGGTTACCGGTTAAGGGCAAATGCAATCTCTGAGCCAGTTGGAGAAAAAAGGTAATCAAAGAAAGTTTCAGTTGGACTTTCCCTGCCAACCCTACCCAAATTTCATACCCTGCGGTTTTCGTTCCTCTATTGATATTTCGTTCCTCGAATCGAGACTTTCTTTGTCGAGGATCTCTGGTTTAGGGTACTCCATTGAGTTTCAGTTTATTCTTCTAATGGCTGTGTCCGTCTAAGGTGGCTATTTGAGCGATTTAAGTATCGCGGTTGTCTTGAGCTCTGGATTGATGGACGGAAACCCGGGGCTGGGTTCGATTTCAACTCGGAGATAGCCGGGTCTATAGTAAGAGTCGCTTTGTGAACAGCATCGGATGACATAGCCAGGGTAGCCGCAATAGAGCAATTATGCCTTAAGCCCAAAACTCTTCCTTCTAGGGATCAGATCAACCTAAAGCACCATCAGTTGTGGATGAATCCACAAAGTCTTTCTACTTAGCTCGTCAAGCGAAGTAGCTATCAACGGCTTTAGCATGACAACTAGAACATCAAGCCATGGTAAACTGCCAAAGCTTCTGCTATAGTGTAGCACCAGGGTTCAGCCTTCTCCTTGCCGAGTTGCATCACCCGCATCGTGTTCAATTGGAAAGTCCAACCCTTATTTGTTACTCCGTTTGCGAGGAGCCCAAATTGACCAATATTCATAAAGACGCCTTTATTTTTGCGTCTTTATGAATTTCCTCGCATCCTGAATCATTGATAGGATAGGAGCATCCTCCAACCCTTATTTGTTACTCGAATGGCTAAAATGCGGGCGATGTTGGAGATCATATGGGTCAACAATTCTCATTTCTTAGTTATAGATTCTATATTCTCAAGGAAGTGAGCCACTCAATCTCAGCCTAGCGGATTCTCCCCGTTACCTGGACCTGCCTCTCCCGCAGTCAAAACTCTCCTCTACAGCCCCTCTGGCTGGGCCAGAAGCCTCGTCTCCTTTAACTGATTCAAGTGATTCAGTAAAAATGAAAGTAATCTCACATATCTAAAAACTCGTGAAAATGACAACGCTAAATCGAAAGTCCTTTATTTATATACAACACACACATATTCCTCCCTTACGAACATGAAAATCCAGTGGATGGTTTGGAAGGCTTTGACCTGATCTTTCGATTTATAATGAGAGAAAATCCATAGAAAGATGGAAGTCATCATCATCCCCTTTATCGATCACAGCCTCTTCCTCCACCCATGATTTCGTTTTCCCATCGACAAATCAGACGAAGACGAACTTGCATTTGTTGAATCAAAAAAAAAAGTGTTCTCTTTCTCCAGCGAAAAGAACAGTCTCGCAGGAAGATCAAAATACTTACTATATATGCGTTTATGTATCAACTCTTATATAGTCTAGTTTTCCCGCCCTATCTAGAGAAGGAATCAATTCCCCTTTTTGAATGTACAAAAATTGGTAGAGCTCAGCATGTCTGGAAGCACGGGAGAACGCTCTTCTGCTTATATTATTACCAGTATTCGATACTGGGTTATTCATAGCATTACTATACCTTCCTTATTCATTGCGGGTTGGTTATTCGTCAGCCCGGCTTTCACTTGGAAAAATAGGAGATTTAGTTCCACGCTTTGATTGGTAGCAGAAGGGAGGGCGCGTTGCCAGCCTTCATTTTTCTTGGATATTCAACACTAAATGAAATGCAAATGCATATGAGAGAACTTCAAACTACTTTACTTATTTGCAACAGCAAGCTGAATAATAGAATAAATAAGCAAGGAAGGAAAGAAAGAATAGGGTTGTCGCTGATACGCTGTTTGGATTAGATGTCGCAATATCGGTTGTAGTATTTCCGCTCTTTCTATAAGCTAAGAGAGATGTCGCATAATCGGTTGTTCATGATCTTATAATTCATGGACCAAAGTCGCAAATCGCTTGTTCTCATTCAAGCATGAGTTCGTTCAAAGTCGGCAAGGGGAATCAGAGAAAGGGCTGTTTAGTCAACAATCATGACCATGGGAACATTTGTTCGCTTTCTAGGTACCCCCGGATCTACTAGTCATCGCCTTTGAGCTGGGAAAAGCATTTACCCTGAGTCGGCTATTCCTGATTCAGAAAGGAAAGGTATGTGGGTAGACATTGAGTTAGAGATTGAATGAAGGGGCACACTAGAGAAAAGCAAGGACAAGTAGCTAGTTGACTAACGCTTTCGAGCACGTACGCTGGCGCTCTTTGATAGAGCATTATCTACAACCCTGAAGCGAACTATGAAAAAGAAATCTAGCAGTCTCTTCCAGCAATGAATTGTAGCAGGGCTTGGTCTCGAAAGGTATAGATACCACCAGAAGCTTGGAAAGAAGAAGGAATGTCGACCTACCGCTCCGTGGGCTTTGAACCTTGCTTTTCTGTAAAATTCTCAGACGCTATAGCTGTGTAAAAACAGTACTCGATTTCTCACTAGAAAAAACAACAGTCTTTATTGTTGTGTGCATATTAGTCACTGATTATAGCTTTGAATAGGACAAACTACTTTAGTAACTCTTGACTATTGCTTGAAACAAGCGTTGAAGCAATGGAAAGAAGCGAACGGTTAAGCTAATGCAGCAAGAAAAGGGATGCAGCAAGTGTCCAAAAATCGGATATGCCCGGTGAAAATTATAAACAAGGCTGAGGAAGGATTTCGTACTGCCACAATGCTCTTGATAGAAGGAAGCATGAATACCGAAGGCCTACCTAGTTGAAACAGGAACAGCTATGGAAGTCCTCGGCCAAACGAATATTTCACGGAAAGCCGACAAGGGATTTTCTTAATAACTGGGCGCTTTGATTCTTTGGAACAACTCGATGAATTTAGTAGATCTTTTTAGGAGGCCTTCCATGACCATAGATCGAACCTATCCCATTTTGACAGTACGATGGTTAGCTGTTCACGGATTAGCTGTACTGGAATGACAACACATATGAGAATCTGTACACGATACAGAATAACGACACGACACGCAATCTTATGACTACAGTATGGCCTTCATCTTTGACAGCAATCATGACAGGCTGCGGTATTAGCGTTAGAGAAAGGAAAGGACTTGAGGTCCGTCCACCTACAACTAATAAAGCTCCGCCTTTGGGGACTACTACAACAGATAGGCATTTGAAGGACCAAACCACCTACTGAGGACTTTGACACCCAGCCCTTAAGAAGCAGAATCTACAACTTTGGGATACGTATTTACAGACTGCAAAAGATAGATACAATGCTGTTACCCACCATGCATGCAAATCTTAGTTCTATGGACTACTAGTACCAGGAACGTCATCTACTACTGCGAAACTCCCGGGGGACGCTTTTCTAACTGGTTTAGCCTCTAGAGTGGGGAGGAAGAACACCCTCTAGACCAGGATAACTTACTAATTCAATTGACAAAGCGTCCTATTTGCTAGATTTCTAGTCGTTAGCTCTTAGTGAAGACGAATTGCTATCATCTGCGGGCGGCCCTCATTATGGAATTTATCCGCCTTCGATGCAACCAAATTCACTATTGACTTACGAGTTTATGCATGCTTCATTCCTATATCGACATGTATTATCCGTAGGCTGGTTGTGAGACATCTTCCTCTTAGTGCTACAAATGGCTTCTTCCTTAGTTCTTTATAGCTCTTTCACCTCTTTTAGACTCTTTGCAATGTTTAGTGCGGGGAACTCTACACTATTGTACTCAGATGCTATTCCTTCAAGAAAGTATCGGAAAGCAAAAAGGGACTCGTTCACCGTATCGCGTCCAATACAGCTATGCCACAAGTTGACCTAACCAACTGGTAAACAAAACCCAAGTTAACGGATCGACCTAGGAATAGGATGAATAGAACCATTGAATCGTCACCCAATGGAGCAGAGAGCCTTCCTTTAAGAAAGAAATAACTCCCTACAACAACCGTGTTTCGAAACTCGATTCATTATCATACGATAAATTGCATGACAAGAACCTTCATTCCTACAGAGAGGTTGAAGCTAAGTTTCAAGACCTAGTACGGGCAAAGCGCAGTTCAAAACCGAAAGGATCAAAGAAAAGGGAATATCACGAAGGTAAGCACATTCTATTTTTCTTAATTGACAAAGCAAAGGGAGTTATCAACCCTTTTTTCCGAAACCCTATAACGGCTAGTTCCCAATGCTCGGCTTCCTACCTCCTCTAACAAAATCAAAGGTAATATCCTCCGTTTTCCAAGAAGATAAGTTCTACGGCAAAGGATGTCAACGGAACAGTTTCGGCAAAGGCAAAGCCCGGGAGAAATCCAATAGCGTATGGCGATAATGTCATCCCCACCGAATCCTCATCTTCAAAGCATTTTCTTGCAAGGGCCTATCGCGAAAGAACTCAAGCCAATACTTTTTCATTTTCATGTAGTAGATCCTAGGAAACATACGTACGAGATATTTACAGCCCTTCTTCGGCAAGGGTATCCGGTAAAAGGAGGATGGTTCCTAATCTTTTGATCGGCAAAGGGTTCGATGCATTAGTTTTCGACTATGAACGAGTCAATCAGCTAGATCTACTTGCGGCAAACGGCACCTTCCTTTCCCAGCCAATGGTACGTAAGGCAATGGTTGTTATTGAAGTTCAGATCAGGGAATACCCTAGGTTTCGGCTTTTTCCACGGTTCCGTAACGGTAGGTTTCGGCTCCTCGCTACATCCCTTCCGCTCCTACTAAGGACGCTGCTGAACCGATAGAATTTGCCGAGCGAGCACTACCATAACTTATGGTATCTGACCAGTGTGAAGCATTAGCCATCCAGGGAATGAAACTATGCGACTACCTGCGCTGTCACACGGCTCCATTTATCGAAGAAAGGGATAAGACTGCTGCCATTAAGGCAATGAAATTGACGAGGAAGAGTCAGGAGTTTGGCTGCGCCAAAGCAGAGGAACGGAGGGAAGCAGCCGCCGCTGCACGGGTCCTGCGCATTATCAAAACCAGGCAATGTAGTCAATGAACAAAAGTTTCGTTTACCACTGGGGTTCTTCATATGCACAGTCAGCTCAGGTAACGTCCAGAGGTGTTAATACAAAGCAAGAATTGGATTCTAAGTATTGCCATTTCGTGTTCAGAAGTCTGAAGCACATCATTTGCGGGAAGCAGCGAGGAAGAAAAGCGTACCGTATTGACGGTAGTGCAGAATGATCTCCGTCACGATATCGTACGTATCTCCAGAGCACGAACGTACGGTATACAATCGAGTTGCCCGACGTCGGACACAACAAACTTTCGAGCACCCTGTTCATTTAGCCTCTTAATCGATGGAAAGAAAATAGAGGTCTGCAGCAAACAAGAGCAAGCGACACTAAACTACAGTAGTGATAAATTGGCGAAACCTTCTGATAAAATGACAGATTGGAAACCAACACCAACACGTCCAGAAAGTCTGAAGGACAAGGCTTCTCTCGTCCAAAGAACGGTACTAAAGGCGAAAGCTACTCAAAAATATGTCATTGGATCCAGCTGCAACAATGAAGAGCGCCGTCTTGAAGAAATCACTTGCTGCTTCCTCCACCATGTTATCCAGTATCTGGTCTTTTCGAAGTAGCTTATTAGCTGATAAGCACTAGCTGAGGCATCTAGCTGATGAGGTAATCTCTGCATATAATACCAACCAAGTTGGTTGTTGTTACTACATGCTGCGAGCATTTGGGAAAATGACAGAAACAGAAAATGGGTTTCTAGCTGCATAAGCACAATTATACAGAAAGCAGTCTCCTTTATTCGTATCTGGGGAAAGGGTTGGTTCTCCAAATTCTCTTTAAAGAATGTTAAAGCAGTACTGTAATTTTCTGGTGAAATGGAAAGTGGTTGCTACCATATTGTTTGTAGTGATTACATCATAATCCTCATCTTCAAAGCAAGGCTATCCACCAGGGCTTCCAATGCTAGGCTAACCTCGGCAAAGAACCCAAGGGATTTGCAAATTCTTGAATCGATAGACTTTCGTACAACGGCAAACAAACAGACGCGATAGAGGGTTTTACGCTACTTCACAGTCAGCAGCAAGAGTGGATGGTATAACTCTAGCCAGCAGGCGGGAGGGAACGAAGCTCTTTCCTGATCTTGAGCTAGAATCCCTGACGTTGGTTGATTTAGCTGTGGTGTAGCTTAGGATCTTAAAGCTATGTAGCTGGGTTGATCCCTATCGATGGAATGGAGCTTATCAACTCATGAATAGCATGGATCGCCTTCTACTATACCGGGCTAAGGTGCAACAATGGAAGCATACCATGGATAATCCAGAGATACATCCTACCTATGCCGAGAGCACAAAGATCAAGCTAAGTAAACAGGTCTAGTTAAAGCCCACTTGAGTAAGGAAAATACAATAGGTTGCTTTTTTCCCACCATACCTGGCAATGATTGGTATCCCTTGATATGTTAACACAAACTAACCAGTTGTCCCTTCCCCTAGAGGGGTTTCCTATATGGATTCATTCCCCTGAGCATCTTCCATGAATTGACGTATATGAGCGTAGTTATCAGGTACGCCGGGAGCTGGATTCTATCCCCGGGGATAGTGATTGATGGCATAGAGTTTTGATAGAAAACTCGTATCAAAATCATACCAAAAGAAAGTTTCGATTCGAGGAACGGAATACAGGTCCATGATAGAACACAGACCGGTAAGAGAAAGGAAAGTAAGCATAGTCTTCATTGAACCGGAAGAACAATTAGATTTTTCGTCAACAAAGTAACGCTGTGCAAACTCATCTGATCCCTGTTTGGGACTTCTTCTTCATGTCACGAGCCGGAATCGAACCGGCACTTTCCAGATGCGTGGTCCGGATAGATACCTATCTGATCGCGACTTTGATTTCTCAGTTCAAGAGGAGACCTCCCTACATCTGCAGGCAGGCCGGCCGGCCGGCCAGCCGACACAAAATCCAATTCGAGTTTTCAATACGGAGCCAGAAATCGTTTTTCAATTCAATACGGAGCCAGAAATCGTTTATAAATACAATACGGAGCCAGAAATCGTTTTTCAATTCAATACGGAGCCAGAAATCGTTTTTCAATTCAATACGGAGCCAGAAATCGTTTATAAATACAGAGCTTATACTAGTATAGTTCAATTAAAGATAAAATGGCGAAAAAGAGTTTGCTTAGAAGGGAAAATTCCAAAATCGCATATAAAAAGACATCAAAAAATGCGCATACATCGGTACCCACGGAAAAGGCAAAACCGGCTGGCCGCTCAAATAAGTAAAATGAAATAGAAAATACATCTGCATTTGATAAGAAATCTGCATTTGATAAAAGTAATCCATATTTGCATTAGCGGCGACGAAATAAGGAATCTGAGAATAAGGGTTTGGATTAGGGGGAGGAGGGGAATTTATTTCTGCCTCCAACTCCATGTAATTCGAACTAACACTTTCTACGCTCATAGCCGGCCCATTTACCGAATTTGGGTATGACGACTCTGGGTCAAATTCCACAAGCATTCCGTCCATTGAACCCGGGAAAACAAAAGGATCCATCGTGACTCCCCATCTTTTTCAGCTCTGCTCCCAAACAAAAGAGAAAGGGAGACTTAGTTTTAGATCGGCGTTGGTTTTTCCAACGAAAAACAAGAACATTCTTTCACGAACTTCCATGACAAAATGCTAGTTGCCTCGTAACGCATACACTGGAGCGTTTGTCCCATCGATGAAGACTACTTACTATACGCGTTTTCGAGTTGCATTTAGTGCTCTTTTTCGTCGCCAGCTAAATCAATCAATTTGACAAGATCTTGCATCAATCACCTCGTCCGCTAGGGAAATGCACTCCTGAATAGACTCGATTCCCCGCCCCGCATCAGTGAAATGTCTAAGACGCAACGGAATAGCAACGTTTCTTTCTATATGATAATATGCACCGAGGGGAGGAGTAGTTTCAAATAGAAGTCAAGTAAACAGATTCAAGTTAGCCCAGTTTGGTTCCTTGGAAAAGCTGTTCAAAGCAAAGGGTTGACGGGTGGTGGAGTCCCATCCCAGGTTTAGTATATAGCCCCTGTTTTCCAATCCGTAAACGGTGGATTGACTTGCTCTTTATCAAATCCACATTAAAAAGGGGTTTTGTCGTTCAATGCTTTGATCCGCGCACCTTATTTCTGATTGAACCACTTCCTCGAAAGGACATCGTATCGGTGCCAGAATATGGGCTAGCGGTACACCAACCTCCCCACCAACTGCTACGCCCCGCGGGGCTTCTTCCTAGCGCTATTGAAATGATATTCCTATTATTGGTCCTAGCAATATCCCTGGACCAGGGCACGGCACCTATCCAACTATGTCTTGTTTCGGTTTCCGGATCCGAATATTTTGTTATACTTATGTATGGATGATTGTACACAACAGGTGTGGAAAGTGCGATAGAGCTCGAAAATGGATGCCCCTATTTCAATTTCATAAGTGCTTGTGCAACGGCTTGAAAGTGACAGACTGAGTCAAGTGACCTGTTTTTGTCACATGATCCAGAATTGCACGAGAACCTACAAGTCCTGTTATCGTTCTTAATTCGATAGCCACGGGACAGCCGTTTTCTCGTCTCTCAGCCTTTCTTATACCTGCACTGACCTCAACGGTATCCAACCTGCAAAAAATATCTATACCCATTAGCTCATCACGCCAACAGTTCTCTTGGGTTGACTGAACCTACCTATCCGAAATCCCTGTTGCCAACTTCTTACTGCACAGAAGCAATGGAACAGTATCGTAAAGTGAAGTGAAGCAAACAAACCACTCCTTTGGAATTGATGGACTTGACACACAGCCGACGACTGAGATGTGCCATTGTCATCGTCAAGATCGTCCATCACGAGTACCTTCTTTTCTACATCCGTCAGTTCAAGTTTTCCCAGCATGTTTTATTACTTGCCTCGATCGATACCATCCACTTATTTCTCTTTCTCACGGGACACATAAAGATACCAGCGCTTGTGCGAACAGTTGATGCTTGTTAAGCCATAGCTATCACTTCTCGCGCCAAAGCGCTCCCACCAACTACAAAATACCTTATAGGAGGGGCCCTTGTCTTCAGCTAAAAAGAAGCAGATATTGCCGTAAGCAGGAGATGGAAAAGCCCACGATCCATAACTTACTCACTCAGATATTTACTAGAGCTTGGCAGTGAATGAAGGCAGTACAGGAGACTCCGAATCCTATTCAGATTGCCAATGATCCAGTCAAGCATGAACTAACCAAGCATATTGGTTTCGATCACGTCTATCCGAAGTCAATAGAGCAATTTAGAGCGTAGCGGTATCTTTTGCTAATGAAATGAGATTGGATATGAATGTGGAATTCATTGAGTGGAGAGATGAACTAATCTATACTCTGCCTGTCTTCCATTTCTCTGAAGATTTCGTTTACAACACAACATCAAACTCCAATTTCATGAATTGATAGGTAAGGATCGCTGTCGAACAGCTCTTCTTCATTTCTTCCGGAATTCTTTCTTCTAAGGTAGTAGGTATCGGGTTTCCCTGTTCATACTCCGAACATGAGTTAATATACTCTTGTAGAGCAGATCACTTAGGGCTTTATACTGGTTCGACGACTGGGTTCTTGTTCCTTTCTCTTCTTTGTCTGTCCACTCCCTTTGTTTTCAACAGTCTTTGGAGCTTCTGGTACCACTGGTGTGATCTCATTCTTGAATGCTAACACCCTGGTGTCTCCTAACGCTACGCTTTCTAAGCAACCTGAGTGTTCTCTGAACTAGGTGAACAATCCAGGGCGATAGCGTGAAAGGGCCTCGTCATTGCTCATCCAGTTTCACTACATTAGCCTCCTCGTGTTCCTAAGGGCTACCACCAACTAATGCTTTTCGACTTCTGGCTAGAGCTACTAACCTACCTCGAACAAGAGCTGCATCCCGGTAGCGCTTTGAATCATCATTTTACTATTCCTAGGTTCGATTCCTGCTGTCTTTACTTTCTGTCTTGCCTCTATGCCTTCCTGGTGGGTGACTGTGACCTGGAGATGGTTCGATGGTTGGTGACTCTAAGCCAGAGTGATGCTTTCTTAGTTTCATAAATGCCTTTCTAAGCCCTTTCCAATCAATGGAGAATGGTTACTAGAGCTAGCGCCTGTCCCACTTTAGAACACTAAGAACGTAATAAGCCTAGCCGGGACAAATGCACTCAGTGTTAGTCCGATCACCTCGGCTAAAATCATCTTCCCTTTATTAATGACCAAGGGTATCCATATCATGATATGTAGATACAAGAGGGCAGAGGCATTGATGCGGGTAGGATGCGTGTCTGCTTTCCTGTTGTTTGAAGGAGTAGATACATTCATTTCCTTTTGCCAGAGTGAGAGTGAGAGTTGTGTGGGATGTTGACAATCACTATCTCGTGAAGTCACGAGCGTAAACCTTACATAGTTCCAGCAAAGCGCAAAGACGATGGTGAAAACCTTTGTTCTTGTCCGGCCGATGTTGTTCAAAGAAAACCTGGACAATGAGGGGCAGGTTATATTCCCTTTCTTCTGATCGATTGAGCTCAAAGGCAAAAGGCACTAAAGATGTTTAAGATGTTTCATCAGAATTGCTATTGACATCGACTCGTCCGAGAGATTAGCAAGCACCTCAGGGTTGTGAGAAATCCATCCCCAAAACCAAGAATTGGATCTATTGTTTTCACTTTCTTTCCCAAACAATGTATCTGTTGATACCTGAATTGCTTATATTGCTCGCCCTAAGATGGAAAATGCGATAGAACCCACTTTACATACCTCCATAGGAGGAGATCCCTTAGAAGAGAGTGGAACAGGCAGTACAGCAATTCACAAGCCATAGAGAACGAAACTCGGAAGAAGATCTAGTTTCAAGTCAGCTAGGAAGACCTCTTTCTTAAATTAAAGGGAAGGGGTCCACATAAGCCCCAATTATTCCCTAGCTTGTTAATCCAACATATCAGTTGGCGTGTCTGAATAAGAAAGAGTTGGGCGATGGTTTTAGAAAACCGGAAACTAGCCATGCCCTAAAGAAAGTGAATTCCAATCTACGTGAATCACGAAAGAAGCAAAGCCGGTCAAAGAATCGATTATATGCCTTCTCTTTCCATAAGACCGATGGCCTTAGTAACGTAACGCACAGAAGGAATAGAAGACAGAGCGAGGGGATATGTCACGAGCAAAAGGGATGAACAACTACCCCTGTATACGTAGCTTTGTGTAACAGGGGGAACGACTGTTGAGTCAAAAAGCTGAGTGAGAAGGAAGCAAAGGATCGGTTGTGGCGGGATACGAAGTGCTCTGCTAAGCCAATACGAATGTTTACATACGAACCCACGCCAATACATACGAGTAGTAGGGGTATTGAAATTCTCATCAATTAAAGGTTAGGGCTCGGTTTCCGGTTGACTTTTCGAATCCTATCCTCTGTTTCTGGTTAAACCAATTAAATAGGAGTATCCACCCAACTTTCATATGTTGTTGTTCCTATACGCTAACGGGTTCATCTTTATAGGCAATGATTTCATTTGTATTCCAATTCGTACGTATACCCCATCGCTTTGTTTACCATCCCTATCGTCTCGAATAAGGTTTCCTAGCCTAGCCCATCTCGGTGTCAGCTACCGAAAGAGAAAATTGGTCTAAGGGCAGCATCTACTCGTTCATCGCTTGCCTCACATCGAAAGAGGCATGGCTTCTCTCTTCACTCACTCCCCTGTTTGCCAGCTTCAATAGCATGGAAGAAGGTGTTCAAAGAACATAGTTTCACATCTACATTTTCTCCATTTGATCTTGATCAATAATTCACTTATAGAAATAGAATAGAATAGAAATATCAAGAGAAACACTCTTCTTTCCGAAGATCCATTTCTAGTGGGACATCGTTCATAGGGAGCGCACATCCAATGCGCCCTCTACTCTTCACTCTTCACTCTTCACTCTTGTGCTCGATATCCTCTTCAACAAGGATTTGCGGCTCCAATCCCTTTATTTTTCCAAAGGTAAAAGATGGAACAGACCGAATCCAAAATGGAGGCGGGTGTCCCTTTCCTAATGCTTTCATAGCTTTTGCTCGTATCATCGGAATCCGAGCTCTATGGGTATTCAACAAGAACCCAGCTGGGATAAAAAAAATGGGTATACTTTATAATGATCATGCCCTTCATTCATCTCTTTTCAAACTAGGAATACATCGTGGAATAGAATTGATCATTTATTTATCATTGTATTATAGAGGCTGTTAGCGGAATTATTGCATTCGAAGTCAAATAACTTGCTATAATGATACTAGTACCTATTGCGGCATAACGCATTTTTGAAGGTTCATCATTGAGCGCGTATTCACTCTGCGGAAGTATATTACAAAAGGGGTACTTATTTCGATATATCGATATAACTCTATCAGCCAAATCATCATGTGGAATGATGTAAACTAGCCTAAAAAAGTGAAAGAAGCCCTCATACCCACTCCTCTTTCCCCACCAAACCAACAAGTAGTAGGTTGGTGGGCCTCGGTATCTCTATTTGCTAAGATGGATACCTACACCACTCAATAGTTCCAAATCTTTTTTTTATCCCATAGGAAAGAAAATGCTTCTAGCAATTTTTGACTTTCTTCCGCTGTCATACGACGATCTTCACAACCTTCCACCGGAGGCTTGTTTCTGTTTTCTTCCTCTTTAGCCATTGCTTCTTTAATCATATCTTTGATATTCTTTAGGGGCAATTTAAACATGTTCGCATCCCGCGGGAAGCGAAAAGCCAGAAATAGAATTTCCTCAGGTTTAAGAACCGAAAGGAGTTTATCCAGATTTGGTACCAAACCCGGGAAAAACCCTAAACGAGCTCTTAAAAAATCGATATAAGCAGGGTCATAGGAATCCTGAGATTCCCCTCCCTCCGCTTTGGAGGAGAAGCTTCTTCTATGGCTATGGCCAAAAGGAGAAATAGTCCTGTTCATTATATTCCTCCTAGAATCCAAGGCATTTCGTCGGAATACATCCTGTCTTTTCACCTTTGTAGTCCTATGCATAGTAAGTACTATAGCCCCAATCATAGCTACTAATAAAATCAGACTAGAAACCAAAAACCAGACGGAATAGTAGGTATAAAGCAAATTGCCCAATGTTTCCAAATTAGTCCAACTTCGTACCTTTCCGGCATAAACCGTATATCTCAGAGAGGTCGTATTTCTGTGGGTTGGTAGTAATGGAATGGTTTCATTATCTAAAATGAAGAACATTTCCCACCAAAAGATCAGTCCAATAATACCACTCACTGGTAAATAGCGCAATACTTCTTCGTGAATCTCCGCTATTTGAATATTGAACATCATAACCACGAATAGGAATGAAACGGCAATAGCTCCTATATGAACTACTGGGGAGATCATAGCGGAGAAGTCGAGACCTAACAAAATAAGTAAACCAGAAGTGTCGCAAAAGACTAGGATGGGAAACAAAACGGAATGTACCGGATTTTTAGCACGTACAACCATCAAACCAGAGACCAAAGCAGGGCTCGACAAAACAGAAAGTATCATGGTACGTCGTCCTCCCTTGAAATGGAACTTGAATGCTGGAGCAAGAAGACGCATTCAAGTCGATCTATTACAACCATCGCGGTTGTTCGTATTTCATTTTCTTCTTCCAAGCCGACGCTCTTCTTATAAAAGAAAGCACTCACTGAATTACTTACTGAATCTCGTCTTTCTCTCGGCGCCGAGAATTTTTGACGTGTCCGGGTCGATCAGAGGTTCGGCTTGCTTCTCCCCCACCCTCGCCTATGAAATGGATAACCCTTGCTGCCATAGCAGCAGGATTTTAAGGGCTTCTGTTGAAGCGGAATAGGAGGAAGCCATGCATTCTTTCAAGAATCTCCAAACCCCCCCCTTTACCTTCTCTTTCTATTCTATAAAAAGGCGAACATCTAATCTAGGCCCGGTCGCCTTTCTATGAAGGTGAGCAGCCCAGCCCCCTTGTTGAAATTTGGATATTAAGGAAGCCGTATTTCGCAATAGCAGCTCCGAGAAGCTGGGCTTAGGGTGCGCCTCCTGCGGTCGTTTCAGTGACTCAATTGGCTGGCTTCCCTCAGCTCAGACTGGTGACGCCACCTCTCCCTGGACCGGAATGATTATCCCCGCTCGATGGGTCTACATTCATCCCTGAATGTCGTCGGGTACTCTTCACTTCCCCGCCATTCTTGTAACCGTCACCTGTAATCCGCGCAGGTGTGTCCGCACCCCCTAGAGTGGACGAGAAAGAAAGGATTTTTTCTCGGAGCAACCCCCCCTGGTTCCATACCCAGGAGTTCACTTTCCCGTATGAGCATTCGGTACATATATAAGTCAGTGGAAGAGTCAAAGGGTCACCACTACTGAGGATCTCCCCCCTTATCTTAGAAGGGTCGTCTGAGGGTTCGCCGCGGTTCATTGCTGTGCTTACACACTAGGCTACCCTTCTCCGAAAGCTCCGCGGGACCACCTATCACTAGTCTTCGGCCGGAGGGGTTTATTGCACAAAAAGGCCGGGACGCGGGCTCCCGCAGAGGAAAGCCCAACAAATGTCAGATGCAAAGCCCTGCACCTCATTAAGATCATATTGGCATACTCTCCTAAAAAAAAGAGCAGACCCCATTGAAGACGGGAGTGAGGCACAACAAGGCCATTTCCGTCCACCTTCTCACGGAGCCGTACGTGGACGTTACCGCTCATACAGCTCCCAGCCAGCAAGCAGTTAGCTTTCCTCTAGAAGTCATGGAAGTGTGGATAAATCGACAGAAGGTTTGTATTTCTTAAAAAATCGCCCTAACCGTCCTAAATATGGACGGAAAACGGTCTCGAGTTTTTCGGGGTCCTCGAGATCGCATTTTAGGTCGAGTAGAGACGCTAGGGAGTCTGTGGGCTTCCCTTGGCATTTCAAGATGGCCTCTATCGTCTTTTCGAGAGCCTCCCATTTGCCTGTCAAGGGGCATTTGACATCCAGAGACAAAAGCAGTCCCACACGAAACTGGGAATTTTCCCCAATGGACGTAACCAGCTCTGCTTTCGCGGTCTCAAAAGGAGAAGCCCCGAACGCTTGCAGTTGCTTTTTTCTCTTTATTCCTTCTAAGCGAGCCTCTAAAGACTCTACTCCTACTTTAAACTTAGAGTCCGATTCTTCCAATTCTTCCAAAGACAAAGTAGAACTTCGTTTTGAGGAGTTTGCCCCCCGTTCGCCGCCGTCCAGCCGGCGGCTACTCTGGGATGGATCGAGGTTTAGGCCAGGGGGCTTGCTCCCTTTCTTCTGGAGCTAAGGAAGGACCTGCGGGTGGCGTTTCCGGTAAAGGGGGAATCTCAAGGAGGGTCTCCAGACCTTCGAAGTGCCCCACCACCTGGGTTGGCGTTGTGTCGACGACCCCCTCTGGCTCCGGGCTAGAGGTAATTTCGATGATCTCCCCGGCCCTTTGTTCCTCGTCACCATCGCAATAACAATAAGGAGACGCGGTGACGTCGTCATCCAGAAGGAAAAAGAAAACCCCAAAGGTACCGAATGGAATTCTACTTGTCGGGCTTGGATTCGTTTCGTTTATCAAAAATCGAAATAATAAATAACAACCCATAAATAAAAGAGAAATTACGATAACAAATCTAAAGTGAAGCCAATCGCTTATAAAAATAAACCAGTCTCCTTTTAAAAGGAACTGGCCAATTCACTTCGAAAAACTACGTTCTAACTTGAGCAGAAAAATTGGTGGCATTTGACATCTAAAGTTTCACCACCCCTACTACTGCCCGATATCCTGCTTTGGTGAGCTTTCCCCAAGGTGACACCGAAGGTCTACCTCCTTTCGTGCGCCCCTCACCTCCTCCATGAGGATGATCCACTGGATTCATTGCAACATCATGAACAATGGGGCATCTGCCTAAGCACCGGCACCCCCACCACGCTTACGGCTCTATACCTACTAGACCTGTATTCGGTAAAGCTTTCTTTCTATATGCTAATTCTCATGCAGTTCATATTGTCGATATGAGTATAATTGCCTCGAGAAATAGATAAGAATTCCTTCCTTTACCGGTAAATGAATAGGAATCAGGTTAATAAAACCGGAACTGTTTCCGCCTTCCTCTCGAACTGAGCTATTTCTCTTAAATATACAGTTTCACATCATTACAGGAAATCCTATACCTGTGTATTACCACCCGGTATGGAGCCATCGTCGTCTTCGGCGTAGCGTGAAGACCTTCCCACGGTCTTCGAGTCGTTCTTGACTGGCTAGCAAGCACCAGTGGAATTTAACCGCCTTGTGGTCGGGACACCGCCTTCTTCTCTAGAATCACGCAAGTGGTACCGCTCCCCACGGTAAGGAGAAAGACCTTAAGGCATAAACGTAGAGCCTGAGTCCACAAGATAGTATTTTCTCGGTGACGATAGTGGCCATTTTCCGGTTCAGTGGTTGTATCCAGAAAGATTCTAGAGTCATTTGCCGTACCCTCCCAACCAACCATCACATATGTGAAACTCATGTGAAAATAAAAAGCACACAAACTCTTCTGTGTTGGCGAAACTCGTTTTCCACGATAACGTATTTGGTTTGCTGTTGGAACTCGGGCAGAAATGTGTGTCCCGGCTCCAACGCTATTCTAGAAATGCAAAAAATAGAATAATAGATGAATTAGAAAACTCAACTGTTCTTTGTGATTCGGTACCGCTTGAACTAACTGGCCCAATTCTTGGTAGGTACTTATTAGGGGGAGGGCCAACCACCGAATGAACAACGATCTCCCGGTCCCACTTGATTCCTGGGGAATTTAGGGAACCCTGCGGACTTGACTCTTTTAAGAGGAAGAAATTCGAAGTGAAATATCTAGAATATGCTTTACACTCCATTTTCACACAGGTATGCCCCCCTACCTTTCTGTAGATTGATGCACTAATAAGACTCCAAATCCTTGGTTTGAGCATCCCTTTCTTTTGTAACCTCTCTTAGGAACTTCAAACGGAACAAGGCTAGGATCCTAATCTCTATTCCTTCCTCCTTGGCGTCAGATAACTCCAATAAAGCATGACTGAAGTAGATATAAAACGTGTCGAAGAGCAATAGACTCTTTTTTTTATAGAGCTTATCATTGTCATTGATTGACCAGCATGACTTATGGATTGCATTTTATACTGTGCTATTTGAATAGCGAGATTCTTGAAAGGCGGAGGAAATAGACTTTCTTGCTCCTGCATCATTCTTGCTAAGGGCATCTAAGGAACTAATCAAAGGTTACGAAAGAGAAGGCTTGAAAAGGAGCTTACTTTTCCCGCTAATGCTACTTCCGCTATCTCGTAAGGAGGATACGACTCATAAACCTCCCTTGGTATTTGGGTAGGGAGAAAGATAATTAATTAGACTGAGTGAGGAATGTATACAACTACTGCTCAAAAGGCAATAAGAAGCACGCACTCCTACTAGACATGGAAGGAGTAAACCTAAAATATGCTTTCTTCCCTTATGTTGAATCGACTTCCTTGTCTCTTTCTAGAAAGTCAGCAGCTGGCCCAAGGTGACCTACTGGGAAACTCAATTGGATTTTAGGTGATTAACTACCGAAGCGAAGAAAAGGCTGGATCAAGAAAAGGGGGGTACTACGAGCCCTCTGCCCCACGCATCTAACCAGCTCGCGTGGTTCACCGGTTCCACCGACGTCACCCTTAGATAGAGTTATTCAGTCGATACAGAGATGCGCTTAAAGTGGGGGGTGTGCTGTCCCTATTGGGCTGGGCCCTTCCCCATAAGGCCCCACCGTCGGGGCATAAGCGCCCTCTTGCTACCCATATGCAAGGCGCCGTCTTAGCCTTGCCTTCCCAGGATCGCTCCCACACCTGTCACGTTCGTGATCGGCCTCCTCAACTGTGTATCGATCGAAAGGCAGGGCGGCAGAGCCCCCAACCGACGGGAGTAGTTACGTCCAGTATGTCCCCCCTCGATTCCCGACATGCTATGATACCCCAGGGTGGGTAGGAGCGGGTCGAGTCCGTATCACCGCGGAACAACTGCAGCGTCCGGATCTGATCTATCTACTCGGCAATTCATCCGGTGACTTCACGGTCGCCAAAGAAGCCCCAAGAAGCATCAAACATTTCCGATGAGATCCATGGAGCTATTCTGAGATAGCAAGCACTAGCTCCCAGTGCGACTTCATAAAAAGCAATCAAAGATAAGATCGAAGAAAATGAAATGCACGTGGTGGTCATTATAGCGGTTCCTTCAGATCCTAGAAAACGTCCGAAAAAACCGGCTACGGAACTACCGAGCAAAGGAAAAAAGACAATAAGTAGATACATAAGATCGAGTCTCTTAAAAAAAATCAGACAATGTTCAAGCGGCCTGTCATTGAGACAAAAACGTGTTAAGCATATAAGCACTTTCGACTTGATTTGCAGTGGTCAGTTACGCAAGACGGGAAGAGAGTTTCCTTCTTCAGAGTCCTTTTATCCCAATATTAAGGATAATGTGTGGGCCTTTACTGAAAGAAGATGGTTGATCCCCTTGCCGACTCATTCCATCCTCCCCCCGGTGGGTCGTCCTCTTATTCACTCTCGCGAGCAAAGAAGAAGAGAGACAGCATTCAAGCCAGCAATGGACTGAGGTATGAGACGATAAAGGTAAAGAGAAGGGGCCGTCGTTGGTGCATAACAGATCTTTCCTATCTACGATCTTTCTCGGTGCATAAGCGAGGCTTCGCGGTCGAAGTACCACATAAGCAATAAAGCCAATAGACCTTGAATAGCCTGTACGAAATAACTTGTGAAGAGGATTTACTAGAGTCTAAAAATCTTGTACGCAAGTTGGCACAGCGCTTTCAATCAATCTCGCTCATCTGGTCTGCCCGGTCAAATCAGCGATCATGCCCCCCTTATTCTAGCGGAGGAACAGCTTCATCAGATTCATTCCCTTGCTAATCCGCCTTCAAGCCTTGTTCCTTCTTCCGCTTCATCTATCGTAAAATTCTATATGCCACAAATAGAAGTAGAAAGAAATCCTAGTAGTCATTGAGATTGAATCCAGAGGAAGAAGCAGCTCCCCGAAGGAATCCTTCTAACTACCACCTACCTACCTCCCGCTTTTGTTCGGACAAGGCGAGTTTCCTAAGATTCATCCACCGCGGATACACTAAGCGTTCTTCCCGTTGGTAAATCTGATTCTTGCAAATCAACATCAGACTTAGAAGCTTCATGGGGTCTGGTCTCGCCATTTGGCAATTTAAGCCAAACAAAATACAGTACAGAGGTTATAACCAATACACAAGCAGGCGTGAACCAGTCAGAAATTAGAATGGAGAAGTAGACACAGAAGAGGAGGTGTTGGGACAGTATCAATAGCCGCCTTTTCACTTATTGCTAGGAGTGATTGTGAGAGAATACATAACATAGGTGAAAGCCAAAAGGCATATATGACCCGCTCAGCCCAATGGAAGTGATTTGAAACTGACGTTTCTTTAGAATTCGATTAAGAATAAGAACATAGACCGGCTTCTAGAAAAAGAGACGTGCCCTCTTCTCTATCTGTAGATTCAGCAGCAACATGCTGGTTCCTTTTGTCATAATACCTAACGGCTGTGGGCAGAATGAATGAAAAAGCAGATGAAAGACACTATACATACCAATAGAATGAGAAATATAGAATAAAGCTAGGTGACGTCACGGCATTTGAGAACCAATTGCTTCTTTTTCTTTTCACCAACCTTCATGTACAATCTTATTTCGTATTGGAGTACAGCCTATCGTAGGCCCAGCAAAGGCAAGACGGAAAGCAAGCATTAAGTGAAGAAGCAAGGTCCAAACAAAGTAGTGAAAGATTGACATTGAAAAGCTTCTCCATGTCTATATCTGTCCGATGGACCAAGTTCAAAGGAAACGGCTTCTCTACTGCATCAAAAAACCAATCCAAGCCTGAAAAGGAGAGTTGCGGTTAACGATTCCTATAAATTGAGAAAGAAGCATGTTATTCATGCCCAAGGATAACGTAGATGGAACCAGTTCTCTAACCTTCTTTTTGTAGCAGATACTGCATAAAGTTTACCTGCCTTGTAAGGCTTTTGTAGGATTAATCAAATTTTCTTTTTATCGTTCTATCTCAGAGTATCCATTCATTCGATCTTGCTATCCGCTCTCAATTGAATCCCTTCTCTGTTGTCGACAGGTGTGTCCGCATCAGGACCAGAATCACGGTCTAGTACCTCCGTACTCGAATACCTCCTACTTTATTAATTAGGAAGTGAAGTAGGGAAGTGTTTCCTATTCAAAGTACAGTGCCTTTGGTACATTGGTGCATTGGGGATTTCCAGGTAGCAAGTCGGTTGAGTGAGGGCTCCATCCATAACAGATATAGCTAGCGCACAGGATCTCCCTTCTGCGAACAAAAGGACAAAAGAGCCGGGTCGGGCGTTGATTCGCCGTTGCTATCAGTCGGTCTACTCGTGCCTGCTGCTTACTTTCTTGATCGTTTATTATTCTCGAATAGAAGATGATAAGATGCATACCCCCTCCTCATTAACTATGTTACTTATTTCCTCACAGCCTCTTGATGCAAAAAACCTATTCTTTCAAGGAAAAGACCTTTATAATTCAGTGTAGTTTTTCACTGACTATTCTAGTGTAGTTTGACTCAAGTATACGTTTTCTGAAGTCTCAGATTGCATGCATTTCTTAAACAGTATTGCACACTACTAACTAAAAAACTAGTACTTTACTGACAGGAAGTTAATAAGTATATAATATGCAAACAATCCCTCGCTTGGTAGTTTCCTTTCTTTCCTACCACGCAATCAATCTCTTGCTTACTTAAAACTCTAGTTTTGTCGGACAACCTTGCTTCTTTCTTATAGCAAAGTGCTGAATCCATAAGCTTTCGTCGGAGCCTGCCACCAATCAGTCTAAATTAGTTACTTAATTCCTTAACTACCTAGCTTGCAGAGAATAAAGTAGGCTTTGGCTGAGATACGTAAAGGAGGAATAGTCAACTATACTCCGAATGTGCTTTGAGCAGACAGATATGTAGGTTGCTAGGAAGGAGGTAAGCGCTTGTCTTTCTGATGTCAAGAAGTAAGAAGAGGTAAAACTCCTAAAAAACAACTTGATCTATGTTGAAAGTTTATGTCAGCAAGCAAAGAGATTGCCTAGGGCGAAAGAAAATAAAAAAGATAATAAGAAAATAAGTGTTTCAAGCCTAAGCAAAAGATAGAATGTTGTATTGCCATAACCTATGTACTTAAGCGAACTAGCGAAGAAAGGCGAAGAATGGCTTTGTTCAAGCCCAAGTCAAAATCTATCTCTGATAAAGCATTCAATCTTTCATCTTTATATTCATTATCTGCAAGTTTCGAGTCCTTCTTTGACTTTCTCCTTCCGGCACTTTTTAGTCATAGTAAAGATGTGCTGTAAGGATCAAGAGTGTACCTTATTTGTTTTAAATTCTGCTTTGCTTTCATCAGCCTTATTATGGGTTTGCCTGAGGGCTGCCTTATATTCAATATACTCCCCTCCCTTTAATATTATTCTATTTAATGCAAGAGTAAGGATAGACGTCTTATTCTTCAGTGTTGAGATAGAATGACTGTAGACCCTCTTCTCTCTTTTAGTTAGCCTTACTTATTCCAATTCCTAATCTATACCATAAAGCAAAGCCCTTTTTGCGCAAGGTTCTCTCCTACGTATACAATTCTCACTGATGGGAGTAATATGCCAGTAACTATAGAAGACTTTATTATTATTCTAAATAGGCGGCAATAGGTCCATCGAGATAAAGTATGACTAATAAGTAGTAATATAGCTAGTTGCTATACATAGACTTGAAGTCAGGGCTTACTCATCCTAATCTTCTCTTTACTACTTAGTTAAGTTTAGTTAAGTTATAGGATCAGAACGAGATTTTCTTTGATTGCCGTTATAGGAAGTGAGCAAGCAAGCTAGACACGAAAACTCAGGATAGACGCGCTGCTCTTCTAGCTTTGGTTGGAAATAGAAAAGCAAGTTATAGGGCCCATGCTGCATTCCCTCAAATAGCAGTCTTTTTTTATGTCTAAAGAAAAGTTGCCTATTAATAAGCAGTCTTCCCTCTTTCATAAGGCTCTAACTTGCGTAAGGAATCAAGGAGCTACAGGAGTATACCGCCGAGTACTTACTATCTTGGATAGCTTTTTGCCTTGCAAAGAGCATAGATTCAACTTCAATATATGTAGCTAACTCTCTATTGCTTTATTGCAATCCGCTCCGCGCCACTTACTTGGGACTATATAGTTCTGTCTTTAGACTTATACTCTTCCTTCTCTCGTTTACTCAGACAGATGAGACTTTCCTTCTGCTTGGCCGCCTACTGTTCTAGCTCTCCGATGTTCCTTGCCCGTAAACTACTACTGCACTTCACTTTCCTGTCTAAATGTAACCTACCTATGTCTACCACTTCCCTGGTCTCCTTCTTTTGTTTCTGGTACTCTTTTATTGCCGTTTGAAACTGCTAATTCCACCATTCGTCCCGTCATCCCTTAGTGTGTCGTTAATGTGTATATATGAAGCTTTTTCATAAAGACGCCTTGATTCCTGCTCCTATCCTATCAATGATTCGAGGCAATTAACTGGTCCCGCAAACCATCGCACGGCAAAAACCGAAGTGAATGGAAATTAATAGTCCACACAATTAACTGAACCATAGTAAGTCCCTGGACTACCTATCTTGATGCTTTGAATCTGTATTCAGAGCTTTTTTCCAACTACCGGGACTACTAATTTCAAGTACAAAGCTCTCCTATGAATATGCTACTGCTCTTACTTTCTACCGGAATCCGAGCATTGAAGCAAGCTCTTTATCGCGCCATAACCGAGTCTCTCCTTGCAGCTCTGACCAATCCACCCGTCATTGCAAATAACTGCTCCTTACTCTTTGATTGTATGTCCATTTTTGCTTGATGTCTGGCTCACCGGATCTGGTACATGAAAAAGCCATTCCTTTTCGCTTTCCTTCAACCACTCAGTATACTTTTTTACTGGAAGAGTCAAGCGAAAGCAATTAGTTTAGAAGGAAGAGGAAGACCTAGGGGGCTTACGTCCTCATTTCACTCTTTTTGCTCCTGCGAGACACGACTCAACTACTTTTTACAATTGACAGGGTAGCCCGGAGGTCAGATGAAGGGTCTTCCCCATAAAGATAGATTAGTACTTGGAAGGTTCAGATGAAGGAAGGGCTGAAACAAGGCAAAAACTATTCAATGGGGTAAATAAATATGAGCAATCCGTGAGAATAGCAAACCCCTATCTCTTAAAAAGAAGAAGATAGATAGGTCCACGAGTTGAGACAGAGAAGTTCTAACTAATCAAGTAGGAGTTTACCCACGAGAGTCAGAGGCTGCATCATCAAAGGGGTATAGAAATAATTCAGAAGCACTATGGCCTGAAGCGAAGGGCAGGAACGAACGGAATCAATGTGTTCCAATTTATCCGGAGTAAGGACAGCAGCTGAGAAGGGACAAAAAAATAGCGTAGACAAAAGGTAGGACCAGATCATACGAAGAGCTCTTCGCCCTATTGATTAGGAATCTCGATCAGAAACCACCAGGCCATGTCTCCCGATAAAAGATGATCCCCACAATGGATGTCAGGCCTTGGCTTTATAAAATCTGATTGGATCCGCACTAGAGGATAAGAATACAGATAGGCTGACTAAGAAGATCTTCAAATTGTCTTACCTGAAAAGATGAGTTATTCAAAGGAATACCTGAAGAATAGAATAGAATAGAATAAACACATGGCACAGCTGGGTGCTAGAATAGTAGTTGATAGAAGTTCTAGTCACTTACAAAAAAATAACCACTGCTTAACTTAATTAGATCGTAGAAGATAAGCAAGCGGGTTCGGACAGTTAGTCCTATTTGAAGGCAAGAAGTTCAGGTAGTAAGGGCTAGGTTTATATAGGGGCTCTATTTTTGATAAACATATGGTCTTGCTCATTTCTCATCAAGGAATGGAGATTGGGTTGGTGTTTGGAAGGGGGATTCAGTAAACTGACCTTGGCCAGCAAGCAGAAAAAGGACTGACGTCTTGGGGCGCGCTAGCGCGCGTACTCTTCTTCTGCGAGACTCCATCCAAATCCACCACTTACTTGTTGGTTGGTGTTCCATTCTGTTATCTTAGACTATGCTGCCTTCTTCAATTCCATTCTTCGTCTCCCTAGTCGAAGTCTTCTTGCTGGCCCAACCCAACATGCATTTTAGAGTGCCGTGCCAGGGCGATAGGCGCTCCGCCAGTCACGCATGATCGCCAGAGCCTTTCTTGGCTATGTAAATATAGGGCCGGAATAAGTGCAAGATTCTCAACAAAATGGATTAAGGTGGGCTTCGGATTTTTCATAATTTTTTTCTATCTTTTCATCAAGTTCTTGTTTGATCTGCCGCTATTATCACAATATCCCTCCTTTTAGGGTTAATGCTATCAATGGTGAATCGATCATTCGCTATCCTTTTTTTTAGAAGAGCTTTTTTGAATGGAAGAAAAGTAATGAAACCCGCGATGGCTACTGAATAACCTCCTTTGATTTTTTTTTATAATAAACCCTTTGACCTTTTTCTTCGTTCGCCAAATCTTCTTCAGTTCTATCCAAGCTCGGTTTTGTCTGAATCTTTGTGGAAGAAGAAGCGGTTCGCCAGCCGCTACATCCAGGGATCCCACAAAATCATTAAACCTGGCGGCTGCTCGCTCTTTGATCAGTGATTCACCGGCCACTAGATCGATGAAGAATCTCTCAAAAATCCGCTTTTTGATCAGTGATTCACCAGCCACTACATTCTTGGATCCCACCTTATTCTCAAACCTGGTGGCTCGCTTGATTGGCAGTCCTGTAAGCTCATCTTGCATACAAATTTTGGGGGTACCAGGGCCTGCATCCACCAAGAACATTTCTTCCCTTAAGCGTAAGCATAAAACTGAAGATTGTGAGGCGTTTCCACTACATAATAAGAAACTAGAATTAGATCTTGGAAATGATCGACTCCAATAGATGCTCATCATAAGCTTTTTTTTCCTCCTATTCCTATTGATCAGAAGTATCCAGCAGCGCCACGCCAGAGTGACTTCCGAAGCGCTATGGACGGGACGAAATCCGGCAGCCAGTTGCTGGCTCTGAATAACCAGCCCAGCAAGAAGCTAAATTCTTCCATAACATAACATAACGGGGCGGGGTTGCGCGCGAGCCGAGTGACGTAGGTGCACAAGAGTACTTCGCGCCACAACCATCTCTTTTTTATAGGTTCTACGGACCGATGCCTCCTGCTTCATCTGGTAAAAAAGAGTCATAGATATGCCTGTAATTAGAAGGAAGAACCGCCATAAAAATCTTCCTCGTGTATCGTCTGTAGCGGAACTATGAACGGGAGCTAGCAATCCGGACCGTATTGAAAAGGTTCCTAAGACACAGCATGGAAGAGTCAAAATATTCAGAAGCGAGGTCCAAGAATGAAGAAGGGGTAGAATTACTGAATGAATACGAGCTGTGGCTAATACCCGAGGCATAAAAGACGCATTTTCTACGGGATCCCGAAACCACCAGCCACCCCGACCTAATTCATGATGAGCCCACCAACTTCCTGGCGAGATGCCTACGGTTAAAAACAACCGACATGTCAAGATCCAAATTCGAATTGGTTCCTGGTCCTGGTCAGAGACCACCGTGTTCGCGCCGGCGGTCCAACAAAGAGGCGAAGTAGTGGTGTCTTTCTTTCCATTACGAACGACACGCTTCGCCTGCTCCCTCCCCGTGTCCATTAGCGCTCCTGTCCAGAGCGAAGAGAAGGCGAAAAAGCGCCGCCGAAGCAGCATGAGCAGGCTTCTATTGCTATGCAACAATAGAGCAGGCGCGCCGCCCACAAAATGTTTGAATGATAGGGTAAAGAGCGAGCTTCTTATATGGGATCCGACGCATCCAGCAGAGCGAAGCAGCGTTCCATTCTTTTCGGCGGCATCCTTCCGCATTGGCGGCGAGTGGAGTGCCACAATCCCATTCATCATTTTGATCTACATAACCCAAAGCCCATAGCACTGGCGACATCTCCGGCATAAATGCAAGGAGGATGTATAGCTGATATAGGATCTTGTGGAACTGGATTTGATTCTGCAAGCGGTTCGGTACGAACGAAGAAATTTCGAACAAAAGGATCGGAACTCGCTGATAGGAAAGGAGAGAAAAACAAAGCAATGCCAAGAGCTCCGTCAATCTGCTGTTCATCGATAGACGAAGCTCTCTCTTTTTCATCTCGTGCCAGATGTAACAAAAGATTAGTCCTTTTTCCTTCTCGCGAACCACGGGAGCGCCCAGCGCCCAGAAGAGCAAAGCTCATTTTCAAAACAGGGTCAAGCGGCGCATTAAAAAGGGCTGGCCCGTTAAAAGGACGCTTACTTTGCGAACGAAGTTCAGAATCAACAAGGGTTCTCCGAACGAAGGGAGTGTACAACTGGGGCGCAGCCCAACTTTTTTGTTAGAGAGATAGAATGGAGTTCTTCACGAAGTTCGAGACAAAGGAAAAAATCAAAGTTTCTCTATAGCCTCTTCGTTTTGAGACATTATGGCTTTGGGGTCGACCCCGGTAACAAAAAAGGAATCCATAAAAACTTGGGATCCAACACCATGATAAAATACTACCCTCATGATTAGACCATGTCCCTGAGATTTGATAAAAAAAGGTGCATTAGCGGTTAATACGTTGTAATTAGATAAGTTATTTGGAATATGACGGAACGAAAGACCAAGGAAAGGAAGAAGAATGCACCAAAATGCAAGTGCTGCACCAAACGCTGGTGGTTGTTTCTTGTTGTAAGTGAATGCAACGAAAAGACCCGGAAATAACGAATAATGAGAAAATTCATTTATAGACATTTCGTGCTCATTTCCAAATTTATGCTTAGTTATTCCCATCATCCGGTAACCACAGGATGATCCCAATCTCCTTTTAGTAATAGATCTTTTTGATATGTCTCAGTCTCAGCGGCAAGGAAGAGAAAATGCATCAAGTCGTTTATCAAGAAAGTGGACGAGCATGGCGGTCCCTATATCTCTGAGGGGTGTACCACTTTTTTTTTCAAGTCAGCTTAAGAGGTTCAAAAGAGAAAGTCACTCTCCTTATTCTTGGCTAGTGGAATGGAAGCAAGACTCTTTCCTATCCACTTTGCCGAGGGGAGAGAACTAAAAGATAACTAAAGCTAGACAGAAAGGTGCAAAAGTCCACAGTTTCTTAAGGATCCTGTAAGCAAGTAGGTTAAGATTGTCATTTAGCTTCAATTTCTTCAGTCTCACAAGCGGGTCCGCATGCAACAAAAGAAATTGTATTTTCCTACTACTCCGACCTTGCCCTGAAAGGATAAGGAAATTGGATAAGAGCGAGAGCTAGACTGACTGTTGGTCCAATGCTAGTGGAGGATTCAGACTGAGGACCCCCTGTGGCGGCTACTCATAAGAAGATGAAGGATTGAAAGAGGACTGATCACCCCTCTGATTTGTGATCTTTTAATAGAAAGAAAAATCCTTCTCTCAGACTTAAAGGTAAATGAAAGTGGGATTTTTTTTCTCTCCTCTAAGCTAGCAGCAAGTCAAGTAATCTGAGAATGCTGCCCCCAATCCGTAGCTGAGGACGAACTCAACTCATAAGCTTTTTTTGAACCAAGCACCTGTTGTAGAAATGAAAAACCACCCACTAGCAGAGGCTGGAACAACCCATAGAAGTGTAGGGGCTGCTTCAACCAGGCGTACCCGTATCCATTGATTTACCTCCTCTAGAGAGTATTGAACTTTGTGACAAATAGGTTCTAGTTACACTCCTTAACTCCCTATTCGCGAGATATAAAAGCTAGCTAGTAAGAAGACTTTCCCTTCTTTTCTGGGAGGGTGAGAACTTGAAAGACTGGCAGAGAAAAGGAAGAAAAGCGGCTAATGCTATCTAAACGATTATTTCAAAGTTTACCAAGTTCAATCGTTCACGAGACAGGGGACTCTTTTAAATAAGACAGTGTATGGCTGCGAATAAGTCTATTCGGCAAGTCATAGAGAAGGACTGGATATAAGCTATTCCCCGGTTCTTCATTGGATCCTTTTAGTTTAATATTACTTTTTGGAAGCAATCTCATAATAATATGTATTAGGGACAGCATTTAGGATAGCAAAAGCATTTTTGGAGCAAGAGGGATTACCTTCCAGATTCTTTTGTGATACCCTCTGTGTCGCCTTCTCCTGGATGGTCAGCCCAGTGTCCTGAATCCTTGAGCTCTTCCTCATGGCTTTGACTGGTGACTTACATTTCATCTTATTTGCTGCTCTCTTGGTCCTTGGATATGATGTCTTCTGCCACTCTCCTTGGTGGCTATTCTCCACCATCTCAGTCCCCTCTGAGGTCAGCTGAATCTGATCAGTGGCTGTCTCTGCCTAATCCACCAAGTGTGTACAAGACAAGATCTTTGTCTGTCACAGGTCTCCTGCTGCTGCAAGTTGATCAGACTGGAATTTGATCCTGCGCAGATAATCTTGAGCAGTCTGGGATCCTTTCTTGATCGTTTGGATCTGAATACGCAGCTCATTTATTTTAGCATTTGTCATACAGCCAAGACTTCCGGTTTTTTTTTCAGGTTTTCTCCCTTTTCTACGAAGGTTTGCTGCTCCGCCTGCACCAGTGAATTATTCTATTCTTCTCCTTTGGTTCAGTCTGTGGGGAAATCAGAATTCACCATTGAATCCTGTGGATCAGCTCCCTTACATAATAATATTTAACTGTATCAGCTACGAGGGGAAAATCTGAAAGACAGAGGATAGAGAGTGAGAGAAAGAGTGTGAGACTTGCGCCGCTCTCCATTTCGAGGGGATTTTGACGATTCTGGGGTGATTGAACTATTTCTTTACCTGTTCAATTTCTAACGAATCAAGATATCCTCTTGTTCCGGTATAAATAGTAGCTATCTGCTCTTCCACTGGGAGAGGATTTGCCTGGGATTGTTTAAGCAATTCCCTTAATCGTCGACCCCTTGCCAATTGATTCTGACTTGTTTTATCGAGAGCAGAGGCGAATTGTGCAAAGGCTTGTCACTCTGCGAATTGAGCTAGTTCCAATTTGGATTTGCCAGCTACTTGTTTCATGGCTTTAATTTGAGCCGCGGATCCTACTCTGGAAACAGAAATACCCACATTAATAGCGGGTCGAATTCCGGCATTGAATAGATCCGCAGATAAGAATATTTGTCCATCTGTAATGGAGATTACATTAGTAGGAATATAGGCGGAAACGTCTCCAGATTGAGTCTCAACTATTGGTAAAGCGGTCATACTTCCTTCGCCTAAAAGAGAATTTAATTTAGCGGCTCTTTCTAAAAGGCGTGAATGCAAATAAAAAACATCCCCTGGATAAGCCTCACGGCCGGGAGGTCTTCTTAATAGAAGGGACATTTGGCGATAAGCTTGTGCCTGTTTGGAGAGATCATCATAAATTATTAAAGTATGCCGTTCGCGGTACATAAAATACTCAGCCAGGGCTGCTCCCGTATAAGGAGCGAGGTATTGTAATGTAGCAGGTGAATCCGCCATTTCAGCTACTACAATAGTGTATTCCATGGCCCCCTCCTCATGGAAAGTAGTTACTACTTGAGCTACGGAGGATGCTCTTTGACCGATAGCTACATAAACACATATTACACCTTGCCCTTTTTTCTTGAGAATTGTATCTGTGGCTACTGCTGTTTTGCCAGTCTGTCTGTCCCCAATAATGAACTCTCGCTGACCGCGCCCTATAGGGATCATCGAATCGATAGCAATAAGCCCTGTTTGAAGAGGTTCGTATACGGAACGCCTGGAAATTCTACTTGGAGCAGGAGATTCAATTAAGCGAGATTCGGAAGCTACAATTTCGCCTCTCCCATCAATAGGTTTAGCCAGAGCATTTATAACACGACCCAAGTTATATACGCTCACGGGTATCTGAGCAATTCTTCCTGTTGCTTTTACAAAACTTCCCTCTTGATGCTAAACCATAGCTCTAACTGAGTCAAATTCCACAATTTCTAA